>NW_010364294.1:82320-95376 GCF_000414095.1 Morus notabilis
ATATTATATATATATGTTTTGTTTACTGTTTAGTATTAGTAGGGTGGTCTTATCAGAAAATTACTCATGAAGTAAAAAAAAAAAAATACAAAATTTTGAGTTTGATGTGTCGTTGTAAATTAAGTCCTAAATAATTTTGGTTGAGGTGATGACCATTTGTCAGCTGAAGTTGGTGAATTAGGGCCCGTTTAGTTCGCTGATTCGAATTTTTAATTTGAGTTGAGATGTGATTTTATGTGAGAGTTTTTTATTGTAATAAAAAAATTAAATGTGATTATTTATGAGAACTTTTTACTATAGCAAAATTTAAATTTTAAATTTAAATCAATGAAATGAACAGAGTTTTATATTTATCTGTAAATGGAGCTTTACAAAAGCGAAACACAGAGTTTCTTTCACTTTAAAAGTTTTCCTTTTTTGTGTAACTGTGTGCTTGTGATTGCTTAACGACCAAACCGTGAATAATGCTGGTAGTCAAGGGATATATGATTGAATGATCTGAAAACAACAATAATGTGCTTGCTGGTGGAAAACTTGGAAAGGGCATAATCTATTTTTTCGTGGAGATTTCTAGAAATATAGGGTGCGTCTACGATGATCTTATTTATTTATTTTTTTTTTATGAAAATAAAAATGAAAATATTTTTAATTTAAGACAGAAATCATTTTTGTAAATGTGTTTGGTAGTTTTATCAAGAGATTGTTCTCAGTATAAAAAAACTTATTAATGTCTCTCTCTTTCTTTGCTCGAGAAAGGAGAAAACGAAAATAAAAAATAAAAAACGATTAAAAGTCATTTTTCATTTCTCTCTCATTTTACATTAAACCAAAAAATCATTTTCATTTCCGTTTTTTTGTCTTTAACTGTGTCAAACGCCGTTTTAAAATCATTTTTTGTCTTTATCAAAAAATGTGAAAAATAAAAACAAGAACAGTTTCAAACACAACAATAGTATATTACATTATCCTTCTTTGTTTTTCTTTATTTATTTTTAGAGAATACCATTGTGAGAGCACCTAACTATATGGATTATTAACAATAATCTTACCGCACTTATAAAATAAGGGGCGTTTGGTATGCAGTAATCTTAAGGATGAGAATGAGAATCTGTAATATTACTATGTTTGGTACAAGAATTATAATTTTTAGATTCCCAGGAAAGTGATTACCATGAGATTCACTTTCCCTCATTTTAAGGTAATTTGAATACCACCCAACATGGGGTTATTCAAATTCTCAGGAATCTCAAAATTATGGGAATCTTACCCACACACCCAGTGTAGCTTACCACCACTAAGCATCTCCTCTCCCCCTGTCATAGCTGCCGAGCACCTCCATCATAGCTACTGTCCAAGCTCGCCGCCGGAGTTCCCCCATCACCGCCATAGATGCCAAACAACCTGATGAGGACATCAGGGATGCAATGAATACTCACGATCCAATTCAAGTCCCAGTTGGTCCGGTGACGAGGTATCAAGCTAAAAGATTTAAAGAAGAATTGAATATCCTAGTCCGGAGAGTTCTACAATAAAAAGAGAGAGTGTTCACTACTGAGGGTGAACAAAGGTTGGTTTTACACATTCAAGTTGATCCGGAAGAGAGCCATTCAGACATACACGTCCATTAAGGCATTGCATGACCAATTCGCATGTCATTCCAAGATACACGTGCAAGGGGGAGTCCAAGAGGATGTAGGCGTGTTTTCCAGCCAGGAATCAAGTCTAGATTATGGATCAAGACTTGATTTCGTCACAATCTTATCTTTTTAGATTTAAGTTTCAATTTAAACATTTAAATTCCATAATAGGCGTTTAGAAGGAAGGAGTTGGAGTCAAATTCAGATTCCTTCCCAAGGATAAGTTTTTAGGCGTGTGTTATCTTATCTTTAGGTGTTATCTTGCTTTAGGCGTTTCTACCTCATTAAGGGTAGAATATGACTTTTACAATTTTAAAACTCTGCATGTTATTTTTGGCTATTTAAGGCTGCAATTCGATTAATAAAATAGTTTTGATGTTTTATTCACATTGTGAGATATTCTTCTTGAGTTCTTGAAGAAACTATTCCGAACTTATCAAGGTTTTCTTGTAGCGTTCAAACTTGACTTATCAAACAGATTTCCATACTCGTTTGTGGCATTTTCACCATACCAAGGTTCTTATTTTGCTAAGCAACGGATTGCAGTTTCCATTAATTCTTGAAGATCTTGAATCGTAATCTCATATTTGGTTACGGGTTTCGTCATGTTGTTGGCTCGGTTCGTATCACAACCCCCCATCAAACTCATCGTCGAAGCTTTCCCATCCCTACCATGGTTGCCAAACCCCCCTCCCGCCACCAAACTCATCGCCAGAGCTCACCCATCTCCAGTAACGACCTCTGCGAAGCCACCGCCCATCACAACTACTCTTCTCCGTCGCTCACCACCTTTGTCGCAGGCCCCTGTCCGTCACCCATACACCGTCACTGCTCCTCCGACAACGTCATTGCTGGCCCTCTTCGCCCTAACACGTCCCAAATCAGTGGACAACAACTCACTTCCCCTCCCTCTGCTCCATCTATTCCAAGAACAAAAGCCGCCCAAGTCCGATTTGAGCAAGAAGAAAGAGGCGAGGCAAGGCCTGATTTGAGCGAGTGAGGGAGAGATAGTTTTTTTTTAGTTTGTTATATTTTTTAAATCTAATTTATCAAAATTATAATCACTTACAAAAATAAATAGTTTAAAATTATTTAAAATGTTTAATTTTATAAGAAAAATTACATTATATTACTGTGCACAGCCAAACACCGTAAAATAACATTCTTGAGAATCTGACAAAAGATTCATACGCATAACCAAACATGATAATGTAAATTTCTAGAGAATCATATTACTCACTATCGCTTTTCCAGGTATTTAATATTTATTGATTACTGCATACTAAATGTCCTTAAGTGTTATGACACAAGTTAGGAATTATGTCTTAATAATAATAATAATATCTCACCTATAATATGGACCATTTGATTTGAATTCCACGTATATGGTTAATAGTCCTCATGTGGTCCCGTGGTGAGAATACCCCATTGTAGAATTTCTTTTACATTTTTTGTTCTTATAATATCTTAAAAAAATTTACAAAGTTGGATTTTTTATTTTATTATTTTATTGGGGGTGCTCTGACTTTTATGTTTCTGACACTACACTAATTATTAGCACTATTGCCGACTATTATGGGGCATCATGATTAACAACATTGTAAAGTTAAAAGGAATCTTCCACTACCGACTGGCATAATAGCCATTTTCATGTGTAGGTTAGTTTATTAATCCAAACTTAAGTTAAACTCCATCTAATTTGGTAGGAACCTTATGAGATCTAGGGGTTAATTAATCACATTATATGGACTTTCAGCAAATATGTTATACATTTATCCTTGTGTGTATGCTTAAACTTTTATTTATAGTCCTCATAACCGAGTTCTTAATTGACTTTTAATTTGCTACCTTTTGTGCCTATTCTTAGGTAAAGCTCGTAAAGGAGTTCGGCTATGATGATGCATTCAACTACAAGAAAGAAACGGATTTTGATGCTGCTTTAGCCAGGTAATTATAACGTGGCATGGTCATTATAATTAAATAATATATACTGTTAGATATGTTTTTTTAGGCAAGTATTTTAGAGAGTGTTGCAATACTTTATAAAACACTGGTTGATAACTAATTTTTGGATTCAGTTCGTTCAAATAATTAAGCATGATAAAATACAAAAAATAAATGCACACAAAATATGGTATTACAGTTCAGTTAAACTTAGACAGTGAACAATTTATTAAGTTCTAAAAAGCTACAGACACCAATCAGATTTATACACTCAAAAACTCCTTCCTTTACGTTGTCCCCGCCATGCTAAATCTCCTTAATGACTATGTCTAGCGAGCGTTATTCATTTTCAAACTACATGACAAAATTCTTTCAACTGTTATTATGTCCTCCCCAAAACTTCTAATCTTTCAACCAAAAGACGAACTCAATGACACATAAAGCTTACAATCTCACAGACTATACTCTAACTATTTTCTTTGAAAACCTGTGCCCCAAATATCACCTTCAATTTCTCTAAAAACTCAAAGACATAAAAAATCAAATTTTCTTACTTCCGAGGCACACCCCTTCACATACACACACATGCAAGATATATAGCAACAATTGTAAAAACCTTTCACGGGTAATCCAAAACAGTCATATCTGTCTCTGCAAAATATCTCCTTATTAACCGATTTGCCCTTTTCAAATATACTCCACGATTTGCTCAATATAAAACCCACCAAGATAGCTCTACCAAAAACCAATTATCCACTCAGCATAACCCACTCACGTTAAATCCATAATGATCTTCACAAAGCCAACCACATCTGATGTTACTGCTATAAAAGATAATGCCATCTCTTTAGCATTGTTGACCTCCACGTGATAAAATCACGTCATTCTCTTTAAAAGTCAAATCAGCCACTAATTACGTGTGATTTATGAATTCAGATTTATGATTCAGAATCATTTTTATATTTATGTATATTTTTTATAAAAGAAAATATTATAACGAATTACGAACTATAATTCAAATTATAGTATGAATCTACCAACCAAACACACCTTTAAGATTCAGATTATTCCCATATTCAAGTCCAAATCCCACCTCTTTGAAATTTAAAAGCCCAATCAAATCTTCATGATTTTCTCTTTGAATAAAATTCACATGATTCTCTTTAAATAAAATCCACATGATTCTCTGTCAACTCCAAATAATATTCGGATAATGTCACAAATATCAAATCCAAATTGACCTCTACAAAATCTACTTTTCAAATCAGATCTCCAACTTTAACTCAAATTCGACAAAAAATCTACAGTCTAAAACGGTTCTGCAATTTTCTACAACTTAGCATCTTGATCTTCAAGTCGAAACCTGTTTTTGAATTTTGTACAACCCATTGCTAAAATATTGCCGATTAAAGTTTTAACAATCTCCCATTTTAGCATTTTCTAACAAAACTAACACTTGTTGCTATTAATAACAAAAATTCAAAAACTAAAAAAAAATTAAAAAGTTTACGAATCCTTCTCAAAAGTTTAATCTGTTAGGAAGTGGACTAACAATAATTTTTATATTTTAACACTCGCCCTCACGTGTGGGCTGGACAATAGACAATCGTGTGAGTAAATTAATTGGAAAGCCTAACACGTGAATATTTAAGCTCGAGATATCTTAAAAACCCAACACATGACAATTTTAAATGGGGATAAAAGTGTAATTATGGGAGTTTGAACTCAGAACCTCTCGCTCTGATACCATGTTAATTTACCAAGCAATCCTAAAAGCTTAAGCTGTTAGGAGGTGAGCTAACAATAATTTTTATACTTTAACACAACCCATTACCAAAATATTGCCAACTAAAGTTCTAACAATCTCCCATTTTAGCATTTTCTACCAAAACTAACACATTGTTGCTACTAATAATAAAAATTCAAAAACTAAAAAATAAAAAATAAAAAATACATTGTTCTCCCCCTTTTTGACAAAAATAAGCCAAAGACAAAAGTAAAACAAAAGTAAAGAAATTCACTTTCTAGACACGTTTCTAGAAACTGATGTGGCAGATCATGTTTTAACACTTGTTGGAACACTCGGTGCAATACTCACTTGTCATTGAGCTCTGTAGCTGACTCGCTATGAATCTTTTCTTTGTCTTACTCCCCTTGAATGTAACATTCTCTGTGTCTTGCTCTTATCACCTGTCTATTGCTTGGAGTAACCACCACCACAATACTAATTGTCAGTAGTACATGCTTTTGAAGAAGTATAAACCTTATGACACCTGAAATTAGATTTTCGTACCCACACAGGTCTAGAAAATTTATTTTGCACACCAATCTTCATATTAGATGTCTTCTTTGAGTTTGCAGAATTTTGTGGATTAAGGAGCATATATCTCTTCAAAGCATTCAAATACTTGTAACATCTCGGTCTTATATGGCTAGGTAAATCGCAGTAATAGCATTTGGGGACAAACCTTTTACGTCGAGGGGGTGAGATAATAACATTCTTACTAGGGGTAGTCCGAGGTTTAGGAGCAAGTGACGCTTTAACAAACATGGTCCTTGACGTTGAACTCTTACCGGTGTATCCAAAGCCATGACGATCACCACTTGATTTTCCTAATAAAAGAATATGATCCAATTTGGTAGTGCCGGAATTCATCATCTTCAATGCTTTTTGAGTGTTCTCTAATTCAACCCTTGTTTCTTTCAATTTTCCTTCTCTCTCAGTAGCCATAAACTCATAATTGATAGCAGCTCTTTTCAACACTTCATTCTCTTTGACAAGCTCGTCGACTTGCTCCCGTAGAGATTTATTCAATTTGTACACTTTAACCCACTTGCGGAACATGGTCTTGTAAGCTTCTTGAATGACATCAACAGTCAGATCCTCACCATCACTACTACAGTCAGAATCTGACGCGGCTCCGTCTTCTTTACTGTTTCTAGGATATGTTGCAAAAGACGTTGCAACACTGTCTCTGACACTATTTGCAACAATGTCGTCTGAAACTTTCTGATCAATATAAATGTTAAAGGCAACGTAATTACTCACATGTTCATCATTCTCCTGACTGCCTTCAGAATCTTCATCACTACATGGTTGAGAGATTTCTTCTTCTTCTTGAGAGTATTAGAACACTCAGATTGAATGTGTCCATAACCATCACATTCCCGGCGTTGAATTCTTCAATTTTTTTGTCTTTGCTTTTGAGCTGATTTTTATAGCTTTATCCTTCTGAAAATTATTAGAGTTGCTAAAGTTTGGCGTTTTGTTCTTCTTGTTGAACTTCTTAGTGCCATCAATTAGTGAGGGCCGTGTAACCGAACCTCCTTCCATTAGAAAGTATATTCCTGCGATCATAGGTTTATTCTCAAAATCTGACCAAGCATATGATTAGTAAATGTTAGATATGTTTTTTTACGCAAGAGTTCGAGAGAGTGTTGTAACACTTTATGAAACACTGATTGATAATTAATTTCTAAATTCAGTTCATTCAAATAATCAAGCGGGGTAAACTGCAGAAAATAAATGGACACAAAATATGGCATCGCAGTTTGGTTAAACAACATACATCTGCGGGACCACGCCCAGGCAATAAACAATCCACTAAGTTCCAAAAAATTACAGATACCAATCGGACTTATACACTCAAAGACTCCCTCATTGATGTTGTCGCCGCTGTGTCGAATCTCCTTAATGATTTTGTTCAGTGAGCACCACTCGTCCTCAAACTGTGGGCGAAATCTTTTTGGCTGATTATGCGCTTTTGCTCGAAAGCTTTTGATCATTCTTCCAAAGGACGAACTGAAAGACACATAAAGCTCACAATCTCACAGACTATAAACTCAATATTTTTTCTGAAAACTCCTGCACCAAATATCACCTTCAATTTCTCTAAAAACTCAAAGCCATAAAAAATCAAATTTTCTTACTTCCGAGGTACACCCCTTCACGTACACACACATGCAGTATATATAGCAACAATTGCAAATACCTTTTCACGTGTAATCGAAAACAGCCATATGAGTCTCTACAAAATATCTCCTTATTAACCGATTTGTCATTTTCACATATACTCCACGATTTGCTCAATATAAAATCCACCAAGATCTTCCAAAAACAAATTATCCACTCAGCACACGTTAAACCCATAATGATCTTCACAACGCCAACCACATCCGATTTTGGTGTTCTAAGTGATAATGCCATCTCTTTAGCATTGCTGCTCTCTGCGTGATAAAATTATCACATTCATTCTCTTAAAAGTTAAATCAACCACTAATTGAAAGATCGGAAATAGTAGAAAATATGTCAATATGAAAAACTTAAGGAAGTATATAGGCCAACTTTTAGTTATAGAAATTAATACACCATAACTTGTCAAGTTATGGTTCATAACTAGATAAGTTATGGACAAACTTGTCAAGTTATGATTCATAACCAGACAAATTATTGATAAAAACCGTAATTTATAGACAATAACTTGTCAAGTTATGGTTTATAACCAGACAAGTTATGGACAAAAATAATAATTTAGCCTATTTATTAACTTATATAAACTATTGATCTATTAATTTTAATTCATCTCAAGTCATGGCCTATTTTCCTCTTTTCCCCTTAAAGATTCAGATTATTTCCATATTCAAGTCTGAATCATTGTAGCACCTCAAAAGCCCAATCAAATCTCCATGATTTTCTGTTTAAATAAAATCCACATTATTCTCTGTCAACTCCAAATAATATTCGGATAATGCCACAAATATCAAATCCAAACTAACCTCCACAAAATATGCTTTTCAAATCAGATCTCCAACTTCAACTCAAATTCAGCAAAGAATCTGCAATCCATAACGGTTCTGCAATTTTCTGCAAATTGGCATCTTGATCTTCAAGTCAAAACCTGTTTTTGAATTTTGTATAACCCATTGCCAAAATATTGCCAACTGAAGTCCTAATATATACGTAATCTTTTTTGTTGTACAGAATGCGTATTATATATCAGTAATGCATAATTAGTTTTCAATTATTGACAATCAGGTAAATTTTTTTAGGAACGTTTATTTAACAGAGTTTCATATAAAGGTAAATGGTAGATCATGGAACTAAAAAAACCGCAAATGGAATTAACTTTTCATTTTTCATAGGTACTTCCCAAATGGAATCGACTTGTATCTTGACAATGTTGGCGGTAAGATGTTTGAGGCTGTCCTTAACCATGTCAACAAGTATGCCACGATCCCTGTTTGTGGCATGATATCTGATTACAATAAGGTAATGCTTCATAGATAATAAAAAATGGTTTGCGTACGGACCCATCGAATGGATGTAACTTGTAACAGTACAAACGTAACATGACATTTTTACAAATTTAAGACACTAAGCTCCTATTTATTTTAACCATCCGAATTGTTATTTAAGATTCAAACTGTAGTTCATGATTCAAATTGATATTTGATGGAGGACAATTTAAGAACAATTGAAATAATTAACAATGGTTCAAATTCTTAGATTTTAGAATTCACCACCCACTAAATTTTAACAATCCTAATTGTTCTCTACAGTGAATACAATTCTGATTTTACTTTTTCTTTGTCCTAAATTTCAAGCTTAAAAATGTTATAATTTCTTTGTTTTAATTCTGATTGAGATGGTTTTTTTTTTCATGTGTTCATAATGAAGAGAGGAACAAATCTCCTTCCATATTGTATATTTTTTTGATGTCATTTACAAAGATTTTATAAGATTTATTACAAAACTCTAACGACAATTTTCAATACTTTATCCAAACACAGTTTGGATTTTAATGCAATTTCAAATTACAATTTATTTGCACATCCAAACACCGGTTCGAATTACAATTCAAATCACCACAACTCAAACTAAATCAACAATTCGAATTATTGAACCAAACAAGGTCTAATATAATTAATTATCTCTCAC
Source organism: Morus notabilis (assembly GCF_000414095.1). Classification (NCBI taxonomy): domain Eukaryota; kingdom Viridiplantae; phylum Streptophyta; class Magnoliopsida; order Rosales; family Moraceae; genus Morus; species Morus notabilis. The sequence goes on from NW_010364294.1 coordinate 91,840, forward strand.
TATTATTACACTTTTATAATATCCGTATTATGTTAAATAACTAAATTAAAGTGTAATACAAGCCTAAAATAGTTAAATTACATTATTTTAATATTTGTGTTATGTTAAATAAATGTCATGTCATGTTTTTATTTGTATATGTTATGATGGTGAGACTGTCCTATCAATTGGAACATAGAAAAGACCTATATATCTATAATATACACACACATATATATGTAGACAGGTTTTTTAATAGTTACGTTTTTATTGGTGGCTACCACCAAATATAGAAATTTGATGGCATGACGTGATAAGAATCTAGTTTCATTAATTGTCATAAATTTTTTTGGTCAATTATATAATTTATTATAACCGTCGGATTAATATCTTACGGCTAAAACAATGATACTGATGAATAAGTAAATATTGGAGTAACCATTAAAAACACACAATATATATAGATATATATATATATATATTTCTCTCCTATCTCTATGACCTTTTTTGGGCTGTATATTTAAATTTCTTGCATGAAATGTGAAGGTTTGGACAAATCGAGAGGGGGTCAGGAATCTGCTGAATATGGTGGGCAAGGAGGTGAAGATACAAGGTTACTTGGTGGGAACGTATATGGATCGTTATGAGGATTTTATCAAGGAAATGGTGAGCTATAAAAAACAAGGGAAGATTAGTTCCAAGTACAAATTCTACCAAGGAATCGAACAGTTCTTGGAAAGTCTTGAATCGCTTTTCACCGGCTCCTGTGCTGGAAAAGTCTTGATTCAAGTGAAGTAACATAGATGGATCAAGACGTCACACACTCTATCACTCATTAATCAATATTATATATTTATATGATGTTTGGTTTATCAAAACTTTGTACTGTTAAATAGTGTGGCAATTGAGTTGGTAATTTTAATAACTAGTAAGATTTAACTTTCTACAAATAATTTCACCAATTGAAATTAAATGATACAACACTTGCCATATTATTTTGGTACCAAAAAGAAAAAAAAATTAAATGCTTAATTTTTGTTGTGTAATAATACACAGCAGTCTTGCTTATCGACTGTTGTTAATTATTTTCTAATATTTGAGGATTAAATGTTGCAGTTGTTATTGAGTATCATTTACTATTGATGACCAAAAAAGTGACGATATATATTGTATCATTTGCTATCCTAGTACATTATGGTACCTGAACTTATCTTTTTTAATCATCAATAGTTCATGAAATGTTACTGTCATTTGTACTTGAATGACTAAGACCAGTATTTGTTCACTCAAAAATTAAAGAAGTAATCTTATTAGTATTATTTTTTCCTCAACCAATTATGTCCTTCGTCTTTTTAGGGACCGTTAAAGGCAGTGAAAAAAAAAAAAAAGCTTTTAACTTAACATCTAATATAAGGTAAAATCCATGTAAGTATACTAAAATAAATACCCCATATGTACATATGTTATGTAAAGTTCTATTTTTCACGCAACACTAAAACAAAGTATTTCATGGATTGCCCCCAGTTTCAATTATATTTTTATTACCGTCATGTCAAATTATTTTAGTTATCATAATAATTATTGCAAGTCAGTATTGTAGTATCTCTTACTAATCAAAATAATCATTGTGGTAATTACTACTATAGTAGTGACACAAAAGAAAATAATATGGCAGTGCTATGTGTTATTATCAGTGATAATCACTTATATTTTTCTAATCAGCCACAAATTCTGATAATAATTTTTATCTAATTAAAAAATTAATGGAGATAATCTTTTGATGATAACTAGCTTTTTTCATAAGAACAATAAAATTAACAAGCGTGCACAAGGTTTGTAGTGGAGGATTAAATGGCTTGAAACAGGGTAGTGTGGGAAGTGCCTGAGTGCATGAACTGCATGAAAAGTATATGGACAACACTCTTTTACTCATGCGATCCCTATGTTCCCCATAATATCCTCACGCAATTAACCTATACCTACGAAATGCCCTCAAAATGTTCCAGTGATCTTTAAAGAAAGCCCATAAGTGAATTTTATTATACAAATCGTTCAACTTACTTTTAAAGTGTACACGTATGAATTTTTACCACTTTCTTTAGATTAATACCCTTTAATGATTCATATATTTTTTGACTAAAAAAAATATTAATCAAGAGTAAAAAATAAAAATCTAAGCCCATACACTCTAAGGGGTATTTATCTCATTTTCTTTTTTGAATGGAGAAGACTATTTTACTCATTCAATAGAAAATAGTGAATTTTAATAATTGGATTAGTTTTTCAACGCTTTAATTTAGAATAAGAGTAGTAAATTTTTAATGCGAGCATCTACAAATTTAATCTTTCCGTTCACTTCGCTGATTCGAGTTTTTTTACAGTAAAAAACTCTCACAAACAATCACATCTAACTTTTTTGCTACAGTAAAAAGCTCTAACATAAAGCCACATCTCAACTCGAATTCTAAACTCGAATCAGCAAAGTGAACGGGGCCTAAACAAACAATTAAAAACAAATCTTATATCGATTGACTAAAAATGTATGTTCTACCATAAAAGTTCCCATAGTATTTTCCTTTTTCTTAAATATTTCTGCGCAAACATGATTCCAAATATAATAAATGTTGGTGCGTGAAATTATGTAGACCCAAAGTCATTGCCAAAAATGATTAATGAGCATAAGACGCCAAAAGACCCAGACGTGAAACATGCACATGCTTGTCTGGTGAAGTGCATAAATGTTCGTCTCATGACTCTCATCTCACGTTTAAAAGGAATATATTTCATTATTATTTGGAAACATTTGACATTTGGGACTGTACTTAGCGATGATTAGGGAAAAGATGGTATGCTTGAACCTTTTTTTTTTTTTTTTTTTTTTCTTCTTTTTCCCTTTTCTGACAACATGTAAATTTTGGGAGAGAGACGTTTTCACAACCAATAATATTATAGTACTATAAAAAAAAAACCAATAATATTATAGACGAAAGCCAGTGCTTTATAATTGAAAGATGACCCTCCTATATATAAATTTTGCAACTTTATCTACTTTTAATATCCAGATGTAAGCATCAATTCAGGAGTTTCATATACTTCTTATACAAGAATTCTAGTCCTCCTAAGTCAAGTGTGCTCAATATACTAGTTTACATTTGGTAAACCTAAAAAATTCTTAATTATCAAATAAGGCTTGGCGATCATCTCTGGTTGGGATTTTTCTTTTATTTTCCTTTTTCATTTGTGCTCTTGATTGGTGTAACCTCTTTGGAATTTAAAATCTGAAATGAAGGATGTACTACTTGACTATAGAAAATAATTGAAAGCTAGGTTAAACTATATAATATTGATGATGATACATAGAATTGTACATACACAAAACACCAGCGAATTACGACCTAGTGTTCTCTTGTTACACTGAAGTACAACATGAGAAAAAGAAAATGTAGGTATCCTTCATCATCACATCTATTAAGTTTTCTTTTTCTTTAATTAATCACTGCGCTAGAACATTTATTAGAGTACCCTAATAAAACCTAACTGAAATGATTAAAAAAAAAA
>NW_010364295.1:0-555 GCF_000414095.1 Morus notabilis
GAAGAGAGCTTCGATCTAACGCTCAATGGGGCCCGTTAGGACACTAAAAGTTTTTGTCGAAAACATGGTAGCTGTAGATCGCGAAGAGGTTCGATCTAACGGCTGATGGGCCCCGTTATGACACCAAAAGTTGTCGCCGTTCCCGTGGTGGTTGTAGAGTGCGAAGAGAGCCTCGATCTGACGGATTATGGGCTCTGTTACGACACCAAATCTTTTTACCGTTCCTGTGGCAGTCGTAGATCGCTAAGAGAGCATCGATGTGACGGCTGATGGTCCTCATTACGAATCCAAAAGTTGTCGTCATTCCCGTGCCATTCGTAGATCGCGAAGAGAGCTTCTTTAATCTAACGGTTGATGGGCCCCGTTACGACACCAACATTTATCGCCCTTCTCGGGGCGGTCGTAGAGCGCGAAGAGATCTTCGATCTAACGGCTGATGGGCCCTGTTTCGACACCAAACGTTGTCGCCATTCTGGTGGCGGTGGTAGAGCGCGAAGAGAGCTTCGATATAACGGATGATGGGCCCCGTTACGACACCAAAAGATGTCGCCGTTC
>NW_010364295.1:3299-5430 GCF_000414095.1 Morus notabilis
TACAACCGCCCCGGGAAGGGCGACAAATTTTGGTGTCGTAACGGGGCCCATCAACTGTTAGATTAAAGAAGCTCTCTTCGCGATCTACGAATGGCACGGGAACGACGACAAGTTTTGGTGTCGTAACGTGGCCCATCAGCCGTTAGATCGAAGCTCTCTTCGTGCTCTACAACCGCCCCGGGAAGGGCGACAAATGTTGGTGTCGTAACGGGGCCCATCAACCGTTAGATTAAAGAAGAAGGGAACGGTGATAACTTTTTATGTCGTAACGGGTCCCATAATCCGTTAGATCAAAGCTCTCTTCCCCCTCTACAACTGCCATGAATTTAGCGACAACTTTTTGTGTCGTAATGGGGCCGGCCCATCAAAGGTTATATCGAAGCTCTCTTCGCGCTCTACGACTGCCACGGGAGCGGTGAAAATCTTTGGTGTCATAACGGGGCCCATAATCCATGAGATCGAGGCTCTCTTCGCACTCTACAACCGCCACGGGAACGGCGACAACTTTTGGTGTCGTAATGGGGCCCATCAGCCGTTAGATCGAACCTCTCTTCGCGATCTACAGCTGCCACGTTTTTGGTGAAAAGTTTTGGTGTCCTAACGGGGCCCATCGGGTGTTAGATCGAAGCTCTCTTCACGCCCTACAACCGCCACGGGAATGATGACAACTTTTGGTGTTGAAATGGGGCCCATCAGCGGTTTGATCGAAGCACTCTTCGTGATCTACAACTACCACAGGAACGGTGAAACTTTTGGTGTCGTAACGGGGCCAATCAGCCGATAGATCGAAGCTCTCATCGCGATCTCGAAATGGCATGGGAACGGTGAATACTTTTGGTGCCATAACAAGGCCCACAATCCATCAGATCAAAGCTCTCTTCGCCCTCTACAACTGCCACGAAACCGTGACAATTTCTTGTGTCGTAACGGGCCCCATTAGCCGTTAGATCGAAGCTCTTTTCATAATCTGCAATGGCCAAAGGAACGCTTAAAACTTTTGGTGTGTAACGGCGCCCATCAACCGATAGATCGAATCTCTGTTCGCGCTCTACAACCGCCACGGGAACGGTGACATCTTTTGGTGTCGTAACGGGGCCGGCCCTTCAGACGTTACATCGAAGCGCTCTTCGTGCCCTACCACCGCCACTGGAATGGGGACAACGTTTGGTGTTCAAACGAGGCCCATCATCCGTTAGATCGAAGCTCTCTTCATGATCTACAACTGGCACAGGAACGGGGACAACTTTTTTTGTCGTAACGGGTCCCATAATCCATCAAATCAAAGCTCTCTTCCCCCTCTACAACCGCCACGAATTTAGCGACAAGTTTTTGTGTCGTAATGGGGCCGGCCCATCAGAGGTTATATCGAAGCTCTCTTCGCGCCCTACCACCGCCACCAGAATGGCGACAACGTTTGGTGTTGAAACGAGGCCCATCCGCCGTTAGAGAGAAGCTCTCTTTACGCTTTACAACCGCCCCGGGAAGGGCGACAAATTTTGGTGTCGTAACGGGGCCCATCAACTGTTAGATTAAAGAAGCTCTCTTCGCGATCTACGAATGGCATGGGAACGACGACAAGTTTTGGTGTCGTAATAGGGCCCATCAGCCGTTAGATCGCAGCTCTCTTCGCGCTCTACGACCGCCACGAATTTAGCGACAACTTTTGGTGTCGTAACGGGGCCCATCAGCCGTTAGATCGAAGCTCTCTTCGTGCTCTATAACCACCCCGGGAAGGGCGACAAATGTTGGTGTCGTAATGGGGACCATCAGCCGTTAGATCGAAGCTCTCTTCGCGATCTACAACTGGCAAGGGAACGGCGACAAATTTTTATGTCGTAACGGGTCCCATAATCCGTTAGATCAATGCTCTCTCTCCCCTCTACCAACGCCACGAATTTAGTGACAACTTTTTGTGTTGTAATGGGGCCGGCCCATCAGAGGTTATATCGAAGCTCTCTTCGCGCTCTACGACTGCCACGGGAGTGGTGAAAATCTTTGGTGTCGTAACGGGGCCCATAATCCGTGAGATCGAGGCTCTCTTCTCACTCTACAACCGCCACAGGAACGGCGACAACTTTTGGTGTCGTAATAGGGCCCATCAGCCGTTAGATCGAACCTCTCTTCGCGATCT
>NW_010364295.1:5534-6552 GCF_000414095.1 Morus notabilis
CTTTCGGTGTTGAAATGGGGCCCATCAGCGGTTTGATCGAAGCACTCTTCGTGATCTACAACTGCCACGGGAATGGTGAAACTTTTGGTGTCGTAACGGGGCCAATCAGCCGTTAGATCGAAGCTCTCATCGCAATCTCGGAATGGCACGGGAACGGTGAATACTTTTGGTGCCATAACGAGGCCCACAATCCGTCAGATCAAAGCTCTCTTCGCCCTCTACAACCGCCATGAAATCGTGACATTTTTTTGTGCCGTAACGGGCCCCATTAGCCGTTAGATCGAAGCTCTCTTCACAATCTGCAATGGCCAAAGGAACGCTTAAAAATTTTGGTGTGTAACGGTGCCCATCAACCGATAGATCTAATCTCTGTTCGCGCTCGACAACCGCCATGGGAACGGCGACATCTTTTGGGGGCGGAACGGGGCGCCTCAGCTGGAAAAAAAAAAGGGCCCTACACCTGCCACGGGAACGGGGACAACCTTTGGTGTCGTAACGGGGCCGGCCCTTCAGAGGTTATATCGAAGCTCTCTTCGCGTCCTACCACCGCCACTGGAATGGCGATAACGTTTGGTGTTGAAACGCTGCCCATCAGCCGTTAGATAGAAGCTCTCTTCGCGCTCTACAGCGGCCCCGGGATGGGCGACAAATTTTGGTGTCGTAACGGGGCCGGCCCTTCAGAGGTTATATCGAAGCTCTCTTCGCGCTCTACAGCGGCCCCGGGATGGGCGACAAATTTTGGTGTCGTAACGGGGCCGGCCCTTCAGAGGTTATATCGAAGCTCTCTTCGCGCTCTACAGCGGCCCCGGGATGGGCGACAAATTTTGGTGTCGTAACGGGGCCGGCCCTTCAGAGGTTATATCGAAGCTCGTTACGAAGGTGTGGCTGGTGCACATATTGTGTTTTCTGGCTTGTGCTTTTTGGCGGCTATCTGGCATTGGGTGTATTGGGATCTAGAAATATTTTGTTATGAACGTACAGGCAAACCCTCTTTGGATTTGCCCAAGATCTTTGGAAT
>NW_010364296.1:0-676 GCF_000414095.1 Morus notabilis
AAACGAATGTTTGGCACAATTAAAGATAAAAAACGGAAATAAAAACGATTTTTTAGTTTAATGTAAAATGAGAGAAATGAAAAACGATTTTTAGTCATTTTTTATTTTTTTATTTTCGTTTTCTCCTCTCTCGAGCAGAGAGAGAGAGAGATTAATGGATTTTTTTATACTGAAAATAATCACTTGATAAAATTACCAAACGAATTTTTAAAAATGATTTCTATCTGATATTGGAAACGTTTTCATTTTTATTTTCATATGGAAAATAAAATCATTTTGAAACGAGTTTTAAACGCACCCGTTGTTTTTGCAACGTTTTTCTTAAAATATATATGAAATGATTAGAGTATTAAGGTAATAATTACCTGATTTACTATGATCCAATTAATTTAAAAATGTTCATAGATATTGATTTTACAAGAACAAATACATTGCATAACGAAACACAGTTAAATGACTGGATTGTGTTTTAACGAGGTGGAGGAGGGTGTTGCCAACACTGGTGTACTGGTGCTCTGTCTGCTCTTGTGTCAAATAATAGCGATGTTTTCACCTTGTAGGTTTTTTTTTTATTTTATGGTTTTGTTTTTGTTTCGGGTATGTTATAATGAAGACGGTCTCTCTACCTTTCGAGTTTATTTGTGGTCAGCGAAATATGTGTCCTGATAGTGTTTTG
>NW_010364297.1:0-200 GCF_000414095.1 Morus notabilis
CACTCCATCTTTCATATGGAGTTCCAGGCACTACTTTAGATGGAACTTACGTCAGAATATATGCTGCTATTTCCAAAGCATATCCCCAAAAGGAATCTGGAAGGGATGAGTAACTCATCATTGATCTAACCATATCTAATAGAGTTCGGTTCCTTCTTTCTGACACGCCATTCTGCTGTGGAGTACCTGGCGCAGTCAGT
>NW_010364297.1:295-775 GCF_000414095.1 Morus notabilis
TTTGTCTAATTTTTTTTCAACCAAGGCCTTGAATTCTTTGAACTTTTCAAAGGTTTCAGACTTTTGACGCATTAGATAAATATGACCAAAATGAGAATAGTCATCTGTGAAGGTTATGAAATATTCATATCCTCTTCTTGCTTGGATATTAAATGGCCCACATACATCACTATGTATGAGTTCTAGGCATTCATCAGCTCTATTACCCTTTGCTGAAAAGGGTCTCTTGGTCATTTTTCCTTCTATGCAGGATTCACATGTAGGTAGTGAGCCTACACTTAAGGTTTGTAAGGGACCGTCTCTTACCAACCTTTTGATCCTGTCAAGGCTAATATGTCCAAGACGTAGATGCCATTTATAGGTTTGATCTGTTGGGTCTAACCTCAATCTTTTACTATCCCTAATAGAATCATTATTCAATTCAGTATCATAAATCGTTGGAATAATTAGTTTGGCGTAGAACAGATTGTTTATCATGAC
>NW_010364298.1:0-541 GCF_000414095.1 Morus notabilis
AGAAATTATCTCTTTCTTCCGAGTAATTAAGCTCTATGGACAAAGGGATATATAATTCAGCACTTATAGAATGTAAACGAATACCATATGTTCTCTTGTAGATAAAATCTCCAGAAGTGTTTGGAGTTCAGGAATCAGGATTATTACTTTACTTCCATGCAAGAGAATATTTTTCAAAGAAAAGTCAAACAACCTACAACAGATGAAGGACGAATTTTAGTCCTTTCTGATTTTTCACTTGGAGCTTAAATTTTGAACTGTAATTTGCACCCCTCTCTAAAATTCAAAAGGTTAGAAAATTAATTATCACTTAAATAGACATAAAAGCTGAGGTGACATTAAATTTAAAATATTAAAATTCTAGCTAAAAACTCTAATTATCCAAAACTACTGATTGAAAATACTCCTAATGTTGCTGTGCGCGGCGGGAATGGGAATTGGAGGGGAGGCATTGGGGGATCGCTACAACGTTGGGTTGTGAGTTCGGGTTTTCATCAGGGTTTTCGGGTGGTTTGTGGTGGGGCAGGGTCGGTCGCGGGAA
>NW_010364299.1:0-311 GCF_000414095.1 Morus notabilis
TTTGATGTCGTAACGGGGCCCATCAGCCGTTAGATCAAACCTCTCTTCGAGCTCTACAGCTGCCACACTTTCGGCAAAAACTTTTGGTGTCCTACCGGGGCCCATCGGGCGTTAGATCGAAGCTCTCTTCGCGCCCTACAACTGCCACAGGAACGGCGACAACTTTTGAGGTTGAAATGGGGCCCATAAGCGGTTTGATTGAAGCTCTCTTCGTGATCTACAACTGCCACAGGAACGGCAAAACTTTTGGTTTCTAACGGGACCCATCAGCCGTCAGATCGAAGCTCTCATCGCGATCTACGAATGGCATG
>NW_010364300.1:0-15873 GCF_000414095.1 Morus notabilis
AATTGATTTTAAAATAATTTTATTTGTAATAAAAAATAAAAATAAAATTATTTTGAGACTAATTTTAAGATTGATTTTAAAATTACGTTTAATTAATTTTATAAGAAATTATTTTAAATATAATAAAAATAAAAAAGTAAAAATAACTTTTAATTTTTTTTAATTCCTTAAAAAATCATTCTCCCTGATTACATTTTCATTTTACATTTTTAAATATTTTTCCTTTACAAAATAAAAATTATTCCCACTATTTTCATTTTTATTTTTATTTTTAAAATATTTACTAAACACACGTCTATTTCGTTTTTATTTTCAATTTTTTTACTCTTCAAAATACGTAAAAAGCATTTTTAAAAACGGTTTTAAACACGCACATAACATCCCGTGCTCCCTCTGATGCCATTAAATTATCTAACCTTAAAGCCTAAAGCTATTATTGAAGAAGTAATTAGCGGAAAAAGTAGGTACCTGAATATCAGACTTGGACAAACCAGGGACGTCCATGTAAAATATGTACTCTTTGGGAGTGTCCAAAATGTCGACAGGAATGGTAGGGTAACCTTTGTTCTCTCGGGTTTCGTGAGCCCGAGAAGGAAAAATCACCTTCTCGAAGGTCTCTGGCAAATGGAAGATGTGATTCACCGCTGACGCCAAGTCCCCGTTGAACACACTCGAGTCCACGACTGCTCGGCTCATTTTCCCAAGTCCCCAATACCACAAATCTGTCAAATAAACGACGATATATTGTTAATTATTATTAAACAAGGGAAAAAAAAAAAACAAGAGAGATGACTTGCTTTGATTTGAAACTTATGATTAGCATGGTTTGGTTTCTTATGCGAAGCAAAGAGGCGTTCAAATATTTTGCGCGGGAAGCGAGAGATGAGATGTTAAAGTGAGGGGCAACGTAGGAGAAAATCAGTCTACGAGAGAGCAGATTCAGGATCAGCTAAGTGTTTGGTTGCCGAGAAAATTACAGAGGGATTTAAAATGAAAAGAGGAAAGTTCGAGAAAAATAAAGAGGGGTGGTGAAAGGTCTGGAAAGCTCGCAGTTTTCAGAGGTGGATATATGTGTACACGTGTCCACTCAGCGATACCGTGGAATTCTCTAGCTGGTTGCTGGGTATCTACGTGGCTTCCCGTAGAGTCATCATAAGAGCAATTGCATCGGTAGTGTTAAATAGTAATCACCACCGTCTAATAAAAAATAAAAATTCATTTGACTCGTTGATTTAAATTTTTAATTCGAGTTAATATGTGATTTTATGTGAAAATTTTGTACTGTAATAAAAAAATTAAATGTAATTATTTTTAAAAAAAATTTACTGTAACAAAATTTAAATTATAAACTCAAATCGGTAAAATGAACAAGGCTTAAGTCTTGTAATATGAAACCCATAAGTGATGTCCTTTAACATTTACAGATAAAATGAGATTTTTTATAAATAAAAAAAAAAGAAATTGAAAATGGAAGAGGTTCGAATTTTCATTAAGTGATGAAGATATTGCAAAGATGGAGGTTGTAATCTAAAAATTGGAGGATGCAACTAAAGAACTTGAAGACAAGGATGCTGAGATTAGTGGATTAAATAAGGTTGAAAATCATAGGTTTACTATTCATTATCGCATTTGTTATGGCCTTTTTTATGCATTTTAAGCGGTAACTTTTTTTTTAGGACTTTCTTATCGGTAGGTCAAGTTTTTTATCCGTTAGATCTATATAAAATTACGTAAAAATTAAAAAATACACATATCTAATAGTTAAAAAAACCTGATATACCGGTAAGCTAAACGTACCAGAGAATCTCTCTTTATTTTTTGGTGTCGTTGTGTTTCTAAGTGTTAATATTTTGGACACTATTTTGCTGATTTCATTTTCCCTATTTGTAATGGAACGGTGAAAAGAGGAGCAAGCTTCTCAACTTTTTGAAATATTGGAATTGTTTAGAGGATATATTTGCATTTATAATTTCGGTTATGCTATAGTATTTTTAATCTTACAAAAAGTTTGAATTTAAATTTTTTTCTCTCTCACAAAAGTTCCGTCAATAAATCAGAGTTATTGACTTTAATGTATGTTCCAAATTGGCCCGCAATGATTAATGCAAAAGGCTATTGAATCTGCCAAATAACAAACATAAAATTAAAAAAAATGTACAAAAAATGCGGAGAAAACTGTAGAATTTACCAATATAATTTTTATGATTAATATAATTTCACTAGTATGATTATTTGATTAAAAAAGTTATTAATAAAAAATAAAGAGTATAATCTTGACTCTACACTTTAAAGGGTATGTAATTCAAAAAAAAATGAAGGGGATTAATGGTTCCATTTACATCAGTTTTATGGAATTTAACTTTTTGCTTACCAGTATGCTTTCAACCCATGGAAACGAGATGTATTATATAATTTATATTGTCTAAGTTTGATGTCGTTTGATATCCTAAACGACATGTTGCTTCATTTGCAATTCTTGTCGTTTATGAAAATTGACGACGATGTAGAACATTAGTTTTGAATGTTTCACTCGTTGTTAAGTATAAAAACGACATGTTATGTTTAAAAAGTTCTCCTTTATGTTAGTAAAAAGAGGTGTTGTTTGAGATGTTAAACACGATGTCGTTGTTTGGATAATTATTCACACACACACACACACACACACACACACACCATGTTGTCTTAGAAGTCAAAACGACGTGTTTTTGTATGTCAAAAACGAAACCTTTTGTTCGGGCAAGTTAGAGGTCACGTCGTAGCAGTGCGTTGTTGTTTACTCCATAAACGACATATCATTTTGTGAGTGGAAATTAAATTATGTTAGTATTTTTTCCCTCTAATTCTGAGCATGTCCTTGCCCTTCACTGCGCTGCCCTTAGATTGTACAATATTAATAGTTTCTGCCAATATATATATATACACATATATATATATATATATATATATATATATTCCGATAGTCACGTATAATATACACATTTACGCACATATACGCAAAAACATACCTATCAACATAAATATGGGATTTGTCACAAGACTCAGAACCCATGAACCAGTCTTACGTGGGATTTGTATAGTACGATACATATCACACGTTTAATACCACTGTATCTCAATACATCTGCATATACACACATATAAAACCCATCCCAGTTTACATCCATATATACCAATACCATGCATATACACGTATACGCACACTTACATAAACATGTGTATGGTATGTACGCACACATGTGTATGGTATTGTGGATCATTCAAATGCTAAATTTTTCCGTTAGCATGACTTAATAATTTACTAAAAATGAAAACGTGTTGATGTATGAATTATATCATGTATATACACACATTATACGACGCCTATATAAAAGATTTCGCTTAAGGTTGATGAGCTGTCTAAAACCGCGGGCCTGTACTGTACTTGGCCGCCCATTATCTGCCACATATACTAAGATATTCTGCAAGATTTTCTTAAGCAAAATAATGAAGAGGGTCATATCATATGGGGTTTCTGCAATCTGCACTTTCCTGCTCCTCCATATTGCATTATTCCAGAGCTGGCCGTATATTACTACATGATCCAAACCAAAAAAAAAAAGAAGAAGAAGAAAAAAATCTTATAATGATCCAATCCTTAGGCACATGCTGAAGACACCCATACGCTACAGACGAGATTTATGACTATTTTTATTTCTCACGAGGCCATATAATCAGTGTGAGAGAGTGAATATTTTATTCTATATAGTGTTATTATTATCTTCATAAAGGAATAATTTGAATGTTGGTGAACATAGTACTCTGTTGTTATTGATCTTTTTTCTTTCTTTTTTTTTAGCGAAAAAAGGCATACAAGGATGAAGGGCAGTGTATCCACATAACTTTATAGACAAGATATTTTTATATGGTATAATTTTGAATTTCATTTTCTGTTTATTATAGTGAGACTGACTCAAACTTAAAATCTTATAGAGAAAAACGAGTAGCATTATCACTTCATTAAATAATCGGTAGTGTTATTATAGTTCCTTGGCACGTCAAATTTTGACTCTTTTTAACTTCAAATTGTTTTTAAACACCACAAAAGGAAAACGAGAACGCCATAAAGCAAGACAGAGCAAAGGATTGGCATCCTACTAGGTGACTAGTTATAGTTTCATTCTATCCAACGCCGACACAGTAAGGAAAGACTATGACCATATTGGTCCAACAAGTGGTTGAAATATTCAACATTTTGGAAGCAAATTTGTCTCTAGTTATGGCAGATATTTTCGAACACCAATTACATAAATATACAAATTGGACCACAAACATTGTCACCTAGTGATGTTTTTGGGCCTTTAGTTTAAATATTCTTCCTCGTGTCCCGTACCAGCTCAATTAGTGTACCCTTAGTAATAGTACTATTGTCTGCCTCCAATAGAAACTCTGTACTAATCTTGTTAGAGAAGGCTTCAGCAAAGGGAATGATCATGTGTTATTTTTTATGTGTAAATTAAATGGACTTAAAGCAATCAATTAGGTTGTGATCATTATTCTTCTCTGGGAGACGTACGTCTTAAAGCATAGATCCACACTTAAAAAAAAGGCTCTACGACTTTCTCAAACCTTAATTAACACAAAAATAACGAGAAATCTTTGGGGCATGAAAAGAAAATGCAATACAAATAAGATATAATTTTCCAAACTGGTTATATCATATTAATAATTGTATCAAAATAAAGAAAACACAACAATTTAATAGAACATGATAAAGATTTGACGGTTTAAAGATACACCTTATTGGTTAAGTACTTATACTTCATGCCTACCACAGAATTCTCCCAAAAAATTACTAAAAGATGATTTTTTTTTCTTGTTTTTAATTTTGAGGTGACCATTTGAAGGCCCCGTTTATTTTACCGATTCGAGTTTAGAATTCAAGTTTTGCTACGGTAAAAAGCTCTTAAAAACAGTCACATTTAACTTTTTTGTTACAATAAAAAGCTATCACGTAAAGTTACATCTTAACTCGAATTAAAAATTCGAATCAGCGAACTAAACGGGTCTGAACTTTACACATGAAGTCATGTATGAAATTACCACTATGTTACGCTTTGCAACCACCCAAAAAATAAATTGTATCTAAAATGGTTTGGCAAAAGTTTACTATTTACATTTATAAGATCTAATTATTGCTGATGGATGGCTGCTTCTTCTTCTTCTTTTTCTCCTCTTACTCCTCCTTCTTTCTTTCTTTTTTTCTTTTTTGTTCTTTTTTTGGATTGGATTGTTAATTTTCATGCATGGAAAGAAATCCCTTGCATAGGTTTGTCCGCTAGAAAGAGAAGATGGTAACGCACGAATTATAATTAGGTGAAGACAAAAGTCGGTACTTAAGGGTAAGAAAGAGAGGAAAAGATGCCCGTGGATGGTGTTTGGCTGTTGTGAAATTCGACACACACAAAAAACACCTCACTTGGAAACTGGTGAACTGCTTACCAACCAACAGCTTTGTTTTTGTTCGTATGATATCATGATGCTATGAACACCAAGATTAGATTTAGAACAAGAAAGATCATAACCAACAACCAATTGAGGTTCTTTTTACATAGTTACCCTTCTACTTTCTATGTATCTTCCACCTTTCACTTCCACCAATATATTCATGACTTACAAAACAAAGGATTTACTATATTAAAGCTTGTCGACAAAAGAAAAAATAATGAGAGAGATTATAAAATCATGAATTTGGATTAGTAAACGAAAACATTGATTATTAGAAAGAAATTGGTGGCTTAATCATATTGTGGCGTGCCCAATTCTTGTCTTCCATCAATTCATATATATACAACTATATACAGCTGTCATGTTGATTATTAGAGTCTATAACAAATAAAATGGTGCCTAATCTTTTGCACAATTCAATCATTTGATTTTGTGGCATTGATACGTGGAAGGCACCTGTTTTCTCTTATATCGTATTATCATAATATCATTCCTACAACCCCAAAAATTAAATTAAAGAATTACAAAAAAAAAAAAAAAAAAAAAAAAAAAAAAGGTCAAGGACGAATATTGGAAAAGGGTGTTTAGGTAATTTGAAATAGAACAAAACAGAAGCATTCAAAAACAGATAATGATCATTCATTTGCTAAGCTCAGCCCACGCCAACTTGCCCAAGAGGCGCAACTGGTTTTTGTTTTGTTTTCTTCTTCTTCTTTTTTTTAATTTTGGTTTTTGTATTTGTCACCTAAAAATCTTAATATTTCTTAGCTGTAATGAAACAGTGGGCCATGCATAATTCTTCATGTTTTCTCATCCATATATACATATATAAATACGAACCTTCCTTCTCCATTTCCTTATCACCAACAAAATAAATCACAGAAACTCTTGAAATATTTTACATATTTTCTCAGTACAACGTGTTTCGAAATGGCGAAAGTCGGGAAGCTAACGAAGCTCAAGTCAGCCATAAAGAGATGGCCTTCATTCACCAAGTTCACCCGCACCACCAGCTGTTCCAGCTCCGCCGCCGCGAACTTCTCGCCGGAGAACAAAAACGACGACGTCGTTCTTCGCGCCGTTTACGTCGGGAAGGCTCGGCGGCGGTACCTCGTTAGCTCCGAGGTCGTGGAGCATCCGCTGTTTCAGGAGCTGGTCGACAAATCCGGCGGCGGAGAAGGCCGCCACGTGGACGCAGATCAAGACGACGGCAGCGTTTCGGTGGCTTGCGAGGTGGTGCTGTTCGAACACTTGCTGTGGATTCTCGACAACAACTCCGAGGATCAGCTTGGGTCCACCCACGAGCTTGTCGAGTTCTACACTTGCTGATGAATTATAATGATCATCATCATTATTAAAAAAAGTTGATGTCGTTAATTATGATCATCATCAATGTTGTCGCTGACGAACGAAGCAAAAATATGGTTTGTTAATTTTTAGCAATAGATGAACAAGAGAGAAGGATGAAAAACTACTTGAACTTGTATAGATTGTGGTAGGTTTTTTTTCTCCCTCTTTTTTTTTTTTTTTGGAAAAATAATGGTGCGTGATTTGTGTCTAGCCCGTTTGGGACACTGAGGATTAACTGATTTTTTTTTCTGTACTACTGCGGATTATGATGATTGTATTACATGTTAATTAAAGAGCTAGCTAGCTTAATATATAAGACACAAGTTTTTTTTCATGTATTTCTTTGCTTGATCGATTCATGACATTAGAGCTGCCATATTCATTCCATTGAATTTGTTTGTTTAAGTTGTTAATTTGGTGTGCACAAATCAAACCAACCCACCAAAAAAGATTATTTTTAAGCAAACGACATTTTAACAAATTTGTTGTGATCTTATCAAGCATCAAATTAACAAGTCTTGTCAACCAAAACCAAAAAAACAAAAACAAAAAAACAAAAAAGACAAAAGGAGAAAAAGTTGCAACTAGCTATAGGTGATGGTGATTGTAAAATATCTTGCCCAGCAGGGGTGCATTGCACTGGTCCCCCTTAGTTTTTGGTGTCACTTGTTACTACTTGGATAAGTTGACTCTCTTCCCCTTAGATTTGCCCACAGAATCCTACTGAATATATGCCAGTAAAAAAAATAAAGGCACCATTTTAGGTTATATAGACTTTACCACCCTAGTTTTTACAATTTATGTATATGCATATCTATATATATATATATATATATGTAGATATATTGATAACTAGATATGATTTTTTTTCAAAAAAAAAAAAAGGATGGTGAGTAAGCAAAAAAGAAGTGATAAATAAATTGAATTTCTATGGCTTTGAGGAAGATGCTTATCATGGGAAGGCCATGCCAGTATGGTGCAAATGACTTTTGCAACATAAAAGGCTTCTTCTTTCTTTCTTTTTTTTTTTTTTTTTTTTTTTTTTTTTTTTAATGTCCTTTAAATAGTCATTGTTTTGTTGCTGGAATTAAATTGTGATATTCATTAATTTATTAGTTTGGACATTGTAAAAACAACAAAGGGGTACGACGAGAGATACATATTAATAGATTAGTTTGGGTGAGACGTTTTAACAAAAATCAAAATTAGCTGTCGACAAGGGGGGGAAAAAAAAAGATATATAAGAGAAACAGATATACTTGACTGCTGTTCACATAAAGCTAAAGAAATATACTTAATTAGTTTAAGCTGCAAATTATGATTAGGTTGTTAGGCCAGAGGCTTGGGACCAACCAAAACACTGAATGACGTTTATTAATATTATGCTGTGAGTAATCATATTAATTTAGTTAGAGGTTTGTCATTGTTCAAACCGATCGATCGAGCGAGTTTTGCGTACTGCGGAAGATTTAATAATGTTTCCAAGGATATTATGAAAAGGAGAAAAAGAAAAATAACAAATTAATTATACATATTTATGTAATCGTGAAAACAACTCACGACCGTGGCCGAAATCCTTATTAGATAGGCATTTGTGGGAGGGCATGCATGCCATCATAGATCATATGCATGATTATTGCCAGAGCATCCACTAATTACTGCAATCACATTGCTCATTTTGAAAGGAAATCTTAATTAATTAGATTAATCATCATTCATTAAACATGTTGTTACTAAGACCATGAAGTAAATCCTAATATACTAAACAATAATTAGTATATACCACATGGATGTACCATAGAAGCCATAAACATCAGACCATATTATAAAGAAAAAAAGAAAGAGAAAAGAGGATAAAAGATGAAGTGGGTCAAGCAAATCATGGCTCAAAGCACTATATATAGAAGACAATAATACAAATTAATGAGAATAGGCAGCAAGTCATAGACTGTGTGCGGTAACCATGGGTCTTGCCCACTGAATTAAGTTTTTTTTTTTTTTTTTTTTTTTTTTAAACTTAGTAATAATATTTTTCTACTATATTTCGTGCATTTAAATTTATGGAGCGTTACGAAACATGTTGGAAGAGCATTTAAGGAGAAAACATAAAGTAATTAATTTTGGGAAGAGTCCAAAATAGAAGAAATAGAAAGAACACACACAGCTGATGACCAGTTGGCCCAAGGCCACTGTCATAAGTATCCAGAACAAGTTGTAACCATTATGGTAAATTGAAGAAGAAAAAAAAAAAAAAAAAAAAAAAAAAAAACATGTTGAAATGAATATATAATTTTGCTGACCGGGATAACAGTTGGCTTTTATTGTATTTTTGTAGCCCTCTTTCATGTATTTGCTAGGAGAGATAAGATGCAACCAAATGCTTACGTAAAGTAAACATGTTCAAATTTCAACGTCACAAATTTAACACTGACCATCACAAGACCTTTTGTCCATCTATACTGTAGAGTTTTTGTTAGATCTATTTTTAAGTCAGTGTTCTAGAGAGTGTTGTAATAATTTTTAAAACACTAATAATTAATTAGTTTTCGGATTCAGTAAAGTCTAATTAAACGAGTAAGAATATAAAGTGAAATACAGATAATATTAGAAATTAATATCGTAGTCTGATGCGCACATTTATATTTATGGGGCACGTCTAAACAGTAAAGAGTTCATTATGTTCTAAAGATTTACAGATACTGACAGATTTATTCACTCAAAACTTCTTTCTAGATAATGATACCATTGCGACGAATCTCCTTGATTAAGTTGTCATATCACCATGTCCACTTGCTTGCATGCGAAGGCAGAAAAGGATAGTAGTATCAGCTACCTCACATTACAATCCAAAATCTATTAATCCAACTAATTAACTCCTGATATATGTGACGAGTACTATTGACCATGGGCTTGCCCTTTCGCATATATTAATTATAATAATGATGGATTTGAATCTGGAAACTTCAATTATGTTCTGAAGTCAGTACTAAATTAGTTGTCTTTTATTAGATATACATAGAGAGAGTAAAATCGTCTTTTTAAATTTGACTATCAAGGATTTCTTGGAAGGAATTAATTTGGTGAGCTAAGATGGAGATCTCACCCTCCAACCAGACCATGGATTAAGCATCTCCCTCCACCCCTTTTCTTTTTTATATTGTCACGTTAATTAATAATAAGATATTATATTTATAGATAAAAATATGATAATTCACATATCCCGTCAATTAAGTGTAAAAAAACTTAAGATTTGAGTTAATGTTCTTAGCATTACTCATATTTTTATCTTAAACCAAACACACTTTAAGGAATCATCTGACATGGACAGAGGAAAAGCATGCGCTGTCTGTTTCTCCACATCCAAGGGAATCATTGGCAAAGACAAAGGAAAAGTGGTGGACAGAAATTCACGATGAGAGGAAGGAGAAGCTCATCGATGGCTGTAGTTGGACGAATGACTATGAAGTACTTCTTAAGGTTTGACGATGATATGGTAGCCGCCACCAATAATAGGTCACACCTCTGTATTCAAAAAGCTTGTCTACATAGGTGCTTGCCAACTCTTCGAGACATCTCCAACGTAAGATAGTAGTCTGATCTGATCCGTCAACAATTACGACAATAGTTGAGCTCGGAATTCGAGACGGATCCAACCCCAAAAGTGCACGCGTGAGTAGCACGTACATTTTTTGTCCATTTTTTAAGGCTTTGCGGACAAAAATGCCAATTTTTAACGGTTAAGGTGCAGCGTTAGTTATTATTATTTTTCGTCCATTTTTTTTAAGACTTTACGGACAAAAATGCCAATTTTTAACAGTTAAAGGTACCATTACACATGAATCAACAATCAAATTGAGATTATACTAATTCTTCAAAGAACAGGCAAAATTAACCCAATAATCAGTTGATCAATTCCTAAAAAAAAAATGATCATATTCTAAGAAACTATACTAAATATTGAAGGGAAAAAAAAAAAGAAACTATACTAAATAAATAAATAAGCATCTCCTATTCCCATATATGCACACGCCAATATATAGCATAAAATTAGTTGCCGTTATTACACTTCAGTGAGGATCTTAATAATCCCCGGAATCCCATAATTTAATTATATACTTCCAATGACATATGAATCACATATTTGCACCAAATACACACATACAACACTAAAATCCACAGCTAATTAAGCTAATAAATTATAACGGCTAAATCGGTTTGACCTTGAAAACTTTTGGCTTAGAGCGTTTGGTCATCCGCTCCTCAAAATCCTTAGCTCCACAAAGAATCCTCAAAATCCCTTCATTGCAGAATCCATATTCCTCAGCTGATCTATACAGAAGCTCCGAGAAATCTGCATCGCCTAACAACGTTGTACGAACCATGAACCGTTTAGCAGTGTCATCTTCTAATCCGACACAAATAGGCACATAACCTCGAGGCGTCAATGGCGGTCCTCTCAAACGACGTCGTTTCATGCTGAATCCTCTAGCTCCTACATATCTTCCCAACTTACTACCTCTCATTCCCATTTTTCAAACTCTTAGTTATCTGATCTCTCTCTCTCTCTCTCCTCTCTCTCTCTCTCTCAGGAACTGAATCTTTTGGTTGGTTTTTGGTTTTTGCTATAGAGTTACAATAAGAGAATATATTTATTAAGGCCGTGCGTCGTACCACACTGTCCTATTAGCCATGCACAAATTATTTTTCTTTTGTTTTGATTACTTCACCGTTCCGTGACCACCAAGTTGACAATAGCTTAATTGTTTTCAATATTATTGCTAGCATTACACCACACTTGAAATTAATTATTCGTCATGAGATTTTCCGTATAGTATGACAATATGATAATTTGATATATATATATATATATATCTCGTTCGTTTTACTAGAATTTTAGTTAAAATGTGAATTTATGTGTGAGAAAACACTGTAACAAAAATTTGAGTTGTGATTCAAACTAATAAAACAAACGGGGCCATAAAATCTCCAATCTGATGAGCATACGAGTCTGATACTTATAATATTTTTTGTTCGCCATTATAATATTGTTAATTTGCATGTTCATTTAACATCTCATTTTATTTTTTATTTTTTCTTTAAATTACCTCCATGTTATATTAGACTTGCCTTAGTATAAGGTTACAAGTCCCTATCAAAAACAGAGAGACGTGACAAATTTTGACGTGCCAATTATCTGTCTTGTCTATAACTTAGAGAAGGTTTTTAAATCGAACTGTGGAGAGTTTCATCTGCTGGCTCTGAGTAAGAAAAACAAGTACGATATTATTGCAAGGACCAGTTCCTAATTAACAAGTAGAGAACCAGCAAAAATAAAAAATGAAATAAAAAATAACAAGTAGAAAGTTGTTTTACTTAAATGGAAATCTAACTTGAAACTCCTATATATGATCAAAGCGTGTCTTACTTCTCTGTTCACATTTTCATTTATAAAAACAGGATAACTAAACATAAAAATTGCTAGAGTAGTACACTAGTAAACATCAAAGCAAGCGCTTCTTACCTATATAGGTTATAGCTTTTTTCTGAAAAATAAAAAGACAAATTCATTCTAAAAACTTTTTTTTTTTTAAAAAAGAATATTAAAAAACGAAGACATAAGAATGCAAATAATGATCCTTTATTCCTTTGAGGACCCCCTAACCGACCGGGTTAAAGCAGACCTCTCACAATGGGTGAGCCCACTGTTAGTTTACTAATTCATCCTAAAAGCTTAAGTTATTAGGAGGTGGACCAACAATAATTTTATATTTTAACACTCCCTCTCACGTGTGGGCTGGACAATGGGCAATCGTGTGGGTAAATTAATTAGAAAGCTCAACACGTGAATATATAAAAAAGTTAAATGTTAAAGACCCAACACACGATGACAATTTTAAATGGGATAAAGAGTGCAATTATAGGAGTTTGAACTCAGGACCTCCCGCTCTAATACCATGTTAGTTTACCAATACATCCTAAAAGTTTAAGCTATTAGGAGGTGGGCCAACAATAGTTTTATACTTTAACACCCACACGGGACACTTTCTTAAGGGTAATTTTTAAAAGTATTTCTTAAAATAGAGCACTTTTTTTTTATCCATTTACATTAGTCTATATATTTTTACTTTTTAAACCAAAACTAATTAAAGGGTAGATTTTTTTTTTTTTTAAAAATGTATTTTTAATAAATTAATACTTAAAAAAATAGAATATGTAATTTTCTCGACCTTTCCTTTTTCCTTGTATACTACCCCTAGGCTGTGATTGAACCAAGTCCAAATCTCATATAGGGCCGGACAAACATTGCCCATTCTGTTCGTAAGACGAAAGCCCACGTACCTATGTGTGTATGTCCATTTGAATTTCCTGCAAAATGTTAATTTCAAACTTTTTGCTACATATTTTTCTCATAATAATTCAAATTTAATTTTCATTACAATATTTTTTCTCACAAAAAAATTCAAACAATACATGCAAAGCTTGAAATGAATCCTTCTCAGGTTGTTGATGATTGGAATGTCTCTATCAGTGAATGCAGAAGGTAAAGTCCCTAATGACAGGTGATTCCAGTATTGAGATGGATTGAATCAAGGCCATGAAAACACAATGACTTATAAGAAAGTTTTATAATACAGCCTAAACACACAAGCACAAAATAAAAAATAAATAAAATAAAATTGTCTTGTAGTATAATCTGACGAGTGGAAACTTATTTGTATTAAAACCATAACTTTTATATTATAGTAACAAGTTCTTTGTTTATTCAAAATGATAGCCTAAACATGAGCTTTCAATGATGTTATAGTATATCTCAAATCACAATATTCATGTGATAATCGGTACTGAAAGTGCCTCATTCACTTCGCAGATTCGAGTTTTCAATTTGAGTTGAGATGTGATATTTTTTTAAAGCTTTTCAGTGTAGCAGGAAAAGTTAGATGTGACATTTTCTGAAAGTTTTTTACTGTAAAAACCTAAAATTGAAAACTCAATGAAATGAACGAGGCTATGTTGGAGAAGAATCCACCCATCTTCTACGGATTATTGTGGGGTTGAGGATTCCTTTTGAGACTTGTTATAAGTTGGCAAGATTCTAGGAATTTTGGCCTCGTTTACTTCGTTGATTCAAATTTAAAATTTGAGTTGAGATATGATTTTATGTGAGAGCTTTTTACTGTAATAAAAAAGTTAAATGTGATTGTTTGTGAGAGCTTTTTACTGTAAAAAAATTTAAATTTTAAATTCGAATCAGTGAAGTGAACGGAGCCTTTATTTTTATGCTTTACATGAGGTTGATTTGGCTTTTTCCTTAGGAAAAATCCCATGCCATTTTACATTTGTAAGAGAGTTGATGTGAAATGTAGTCGTTTGGTTGATGTCGTGATCGAATCTGATGTGAGAGGCTAATAAGTCATCATATCATGTTGGTGACAACTAAAAGGAGACGGTGACAAAGATCTAATTTTAGGGTTGTTGTGTTTTTAACATAATTACTATGCCTTTAATAGAAGCACTATTTTTACTTAAAGTAAAAATAAAAACAGAATTAAAATTTAAAAGTTACATATTAATTTATCAAATAACTTAAAAAGCGTATTAATTTATAGACA
Organism: Morus notabilis; assembly: GCF_000414095.1. NCBI lineage: Eukaryota > Viridiplantae > Streptophyta > Magnoliopsida > Rosales > Moraceae > Morus > Morus notabilis. The sequence goes on from NW_010364300.1 coordinate 14,445, forward strand.
AAGTATTTTTGTACACTTTTAATAAACACTATAATTTCATCGTTTATTTTTTAAAGTGCTTTTAAGAGTTCTAAAAGCAATCTCAAACACACCCAAAATAAAATGTACCATATCATATGCCGTCTTCTAGCTTGATGTGTGTGTGTTTTGTTGCTGGGATGGCTTGACATGGTTTGGTTCCAACAAAGGGCAACCTGGCCTAGGCACCCCAAATTGACCCATTATCCAAACTCAAAAAAAAAAAAAAAAAGAAAGATTTTGTGGTAGAATATAGGATGTAGATTAAAATCAGATTTAGAAAAATATAAAAAATTTAGCTGAAATTAATAGAAATGCGATGGTTTAAAAGTTAAAATATTGTTCTATTAATATAATCTTAAATAGTATCGCTAATCAAAAAGAAGGAAACAAAAAAAAAAAAAAAAAAGAAAGGAAAATGCCCTTTCTACTTCTCTTCTTTAGTTTTACGCCACTCTGGGAATGATGTGCAATGCTAATGCCTCCCTAAATTCGATTTAAAGTGAGAGAAAAGAGGCATGAATCTAGAAGTAATAATATTATTGAAGGAGAGGTATAAATATTCATGTCCTTTTACAATAGGGCAAACCTCTACTTCTTCCAAATCCGTGCATAGAACTTGTTTCTAAACGCCAAAAGAGTTTCTCTCTAAATGACCTTTCACAATCCCAGAAAAGGAAAATCTTTTAACAAATCACCACCACATGATAGTTAACGATGCTTGATTTGCAAGTTGCATTTGGCTTTTCCCCCTGCATTTCTTCCCTCTGCCCATCTCTCTTTTCTCTCCTACTAAAAACTATACTTACATAGAAACGGGACTTTCTCTTATAGTCTCGTAAAATTTTTAAATATGTATGTTTTATATATTTTTTTAATGTGATGTAATTTTATTAAATTTAACGGTAAAAAACTTAGATCATCAGTAGAGTAACATGAGAGGGATCCTTTATACCATCAATAGCTGGATCCACCCCAGCAAATGCTGCAAATCAGCAATATTCGTCCGTAAAGTCCAAAATTTTCCTTCGCAACAGTATTGTTGTCCAAATAGTAGTCATACTGGCACGAATGAGGTTTTGATATGTATACAGATTCCGTTCATTTTATCGATTCGAGTTTTATTACAGTAAAAAATTTTTAGAAATAATCACATTTAATTTTTCTGTTACAATAAAAAAACTCTCACATAAAATCACATTTTAACTCGAATTAAAAATTCAAATCAGTGAACTAAAACGGACCCACATTATTATGTAGTGCGAGATTAATTCAAAGCAATCTGGACAAGTTGTGTTGGTAGTGTTCCGGATGCATGGCATGGGTCTTTCTTACAGGTTACAAAGTTTATATAAATGTGTGCATCTATCTATCTGTCACACACATATACATATACATATATATATATATA
>NW_010364300.1:16831-47988 GCF_000414095.1 Morus notabilis
AATTTTTAATTGTAAAAATTTAAAATTAAAAACTCAAATCGATAAAATGAATGAGGCCTAAATGAATCCCATAAGAGACTCTACCTCTCTATCTGGATCTGATATATTCTTGAAGATTGATGAAACAACAAATGCTGACTGAGAAGTCAAGGCAAAACCCACATACTGTTTCTCCAAACTTCCTCCGAAAAGGACCACACCACCTTCTCCACTTTTCTCCTCTTAATGAATTTTGACTCTCCATTTATTAAAATTATATGTATTAGCTAATTACAATTTCAATCAAAAAAAGATAACAAAAGAAATTAGAGAAAATATAAGATTTGTGAGTGAGTTACAGGCTAGTGAGTGCACGGCTAGTGAAGCTCAAGGTTTGCTTGATTTTTTTCCCCTTTTAAAGTGTTGGTTTTAATTTCACTAATTGGTAGAAAATAATGAGTGCGTTTAGAACTCGTTTTAAAATAATTTTATTTTTTGTATGAATATAAAAATGAAAACATTTTCAATATCAGAAAGAAATTATTTTTAAAAATGCGTTTGGTAGTTTTATCAAGAGATTATTTTCAGTATAAAAAAAATCTATTAATGTCTATCTATTTGCTCGAGAGAGGAGAAAATGAAAACAAAAAATGAAAAATGACTAAAATTTATTTTTCATTTCTCTCTCATTTTACACTAAACTAAAAAATCATTTTTATTTCCGTTTTTTATCTTTAATTGTGTCAAACGTCGTTTCTCTCCCATTTTTATTTTTTCATTCTCGAAAAATATGAAAAATAAAAATAAAAACAACTCTAAACACAGCTAATAATTTATATACTGATACCTCAAACTTAATAAGAGAATATATGTTACACCATGATTTTAAATCAAAAGAGAGATTTCAAGAAATAGCATATCTATTTACTCTATTAATATATAACCGAGCCGGATTTAGCCTGTATCATTGGAGATTTACCCATTTTAATCATTAAAAGATTACCATGGCATAAAACAATTTCAATGATATAAGTTGCTGTCACAATGATGTACAAGGAGAACATTATAGGTACCAATATGGACAAACTTTGTCTACTTTTTAAAGGGCAAGTTTTTCCTCATCCTAAATAATGGGCATCTTTCTTTTCCAACAAAATAGACAAAAGGAAAGATATTATTTTGCTTTCTCTTGTGATTATGGGGGTCTAGCAATCCATAAATATTACATTGAGAGGCTGAAAGCTTGAGTTTATTATATGAAGCACGTGAATCCGAGTGACTTCCAATCTGACATGGCTGAACTTCACGTGGGTATGTTGGGCCCTTTGGACCACTCATTCTTTGCAAGAATAAAGTGCTTCTCTTCTTGTGGCCATAATTCTTGTTCCATTTACAAAAATATCTTCGCTATTATGACACCCGCCAAACATATATATGGCTAATTTGATCAAGAAAAAATCTACATATTTTATTACACCAAGAAAATAGCCATTTCAATTTATTCCTTAATTACATTTTCCGATCTTTAATTGTTTTTATGTTGGAGATAGATTTGGAAGTAATTAAATGCACGTTTAGTTCACTGATTTAAATTTTTAATTTAAATTTAAATATAATTTTATATGAGAATTTTTTACTGTAATAAAAAAATTAAATATAATTATTTTAAAAAAAAATTTACTCAATAAAACTCAAATTGATAAATGAACCGGCCTTAAATTGTTTCTACCAATCCAAACATCCAACACAATCAAAGCAGCTCACTTTATACGTCATGGTATATATATATTTTATTTTTATTTAAAAAAAAAGAAACTGTATTGCATTATTTTATTACAATGGGTTTGCTAGATGTCACTTCCTCGTACCTAGAGCAAGATCGTGATCGAATAAGCGAGAAAGACATGTTTCAAAAGAAAAATCAGAAGTCATTGCTTTGAAATGCTTTCCAATTTCCATAACGTGAATAGATAACATAAAGTATGTCCAAAAGATATATATATTTAAATTGGACATGATGGAGCCGTATTCAGCCAATTTGCTAATATTAATATAATAAGTTCATTACATTCCCTTTCCAAAGTGCAAGGAAAACATACTGGATGGGTCGAGAGAAAGAAATATACGCATCGTTAATTTCTTTTATTTGAGTTTTTAATTTTAAATTTTTACAGTAAAAATTTTTTAAAAATTATCTCATCTAATTTTTTTTATTATAATAAAAAATTATTAAAAAATATTATATTTCAGCTCGAATTAAAAATTTAAACCCGCGAAATGAACGAGACATGTTACATACATTATATATGCAATTATATGCTTGTAAGCTTATGATCTTCATAATCAAATAATGTGTGCATTAAAGGCCACGATACTTAATTCTACTTTATTAATCCAAATAATTTTGGGTGTACACCTACATTACTTGCCCATGCTACTTAAATTACGGTTGGAGAGTTTCGGGAAAAAAAGGAAATGGCCAAAATATTGGGAAACAAAAATTAATAATCGAAATTTATGTTGGGAAACAAAAATTAATCATCGGAATTTAGGGGAGCAAAAAACTATGGTTCGCAATATGGGTCATAATATGATAACACGACTCGAAAACGACACAAATTTTATGGGTTAGGGTTGAGAAAAAAAAAGATGTTCGGGTCAGAATTGGGTCAACCTGAAATTGATACGAAAAACACTGGTCAATTTCGAGTTGGACCCGCCTAACGCGAAGACGACACGAAACTCGTAAAAAAACTAAAAAATACATATAATTTTCATTACATATTTTTTTTTATTATGAACTTGTGATATCATAATAGTTATACTCAAAATCTTATACTATTATTTACTTAATTTCAATAGATGTTATTGTATTTTAGTGTGTTATGAATTTTAAGTTATTTCTAATATGTAACAAATTAAATAAAAGTATACAATTTACGTGTCAATTTCAAGTTCATGGGTCAATTTCGTGTCACGGGTCATTTTCGTGTCGTGTTATGTCAACCCGTAAAGTGGTCGTGTTGCGGTTTTTAAAAAATTTTATGTCACAGGTCGTATTCGGGTTAACTGTAATTTTTTTAAAAAAACTAATAAAACACGATACGAATACGACACGTGACACGAATTGTCAATAAAAAAATAGCTGGTATAATAAGAGGTTATGGAAACACCCTCACCGCCAATTATAATGGCACTTGTTGTGACTATATGTGATGGATGACGGTGTTGGTAATGGAAAACTGAATAAAACACGATACGAATACGACACGTGATACGAATTGTCAATAAAAAAACAGCTGGTATGATAAGAGGTTATGGAAACACCCTCACCGCCAATTATAATGGCACTTGTTGTGACTATATGTGATGCATGACGGTGTTGGTAATGGACGTTGTGAAGCCGTGACATAAATCACAATGAGAAACAAGAACGGCGGTGAGGTTTGCCATCACTACAATAAAAGTATTTTAGAAGGCTGGATGCGCTAATTTTTTACATCGGTTCTCTGACAAACCGACGTTAAAATTAGCAAAAATACTGGAATTTTACGTGAAAGAGCGGAGTCATCAGATTTTATCATTTTTATAATTAGTTCTGAAAAGTGCGTTGTTATTTATTAATTTATAATAACAGTTTCTGAGTTAACCGACATTTTTTTTTTTTTTTTTTTTTTTTTTTAAAGTCGGTTGTATTGTCCGTCTTAGAAAAGAATAAAAGAAGACGGATAAATATTGATCTTGTCGTACGTTGGACACATCAGTAATCACCATGCGCGCAGACATGTTTATTACACCAACATATTGATTAATGCATAAAGCATTGGGATTTTGGTTCCTTGGTTCCATGAAAATTGAGAGAGATCCCTTTCATAGTTTCAAAAAAAAAAAAAAAAAAAAGACAAGACCGCAAGTTAAATAGAGGAAAAAGACTTTCGTTGTTTTTCTACGTACTTTTCTACGATTGATATACTGTATTATATGTCCTTAAATGGGACAGATATAATGCAATTTTTTTTGGAAATGCATGTAAGAAATTGCTTTACGCGTTCGTATTGGAGAGAGCTTGAGGCAATCCACGTAAAATGCATGTCAAAATTATGTTGACTTTTGGGTTGAGTACTGCGGTTGAGAAACTCTCTAATCTTTCTTCATAAAATTAATTCAATATTTCTTTTTTGGTTAAAATAAAATTTATCTTCACAGTCCTTTGGTGGCCACCACGTTCACAATTGGCGACATCGCAGAAAGGTAGGGAGGGGCAAAGAAATGACTCGAGGGTGGTGGTTCATTGGTTCTAGAGAGGTTGGACACAAAAAGAGAGAAGAAGATATGGACTGTTTCCGTTTTTTAAAACGTTCTTCACGTTTTCGGAGAAGGGAAAAATGAAAATGACATAAAGATAGTGTTTGGTTTGACACCGTACCAGAAATGAAAACAAAATCGTTTTTGTATTTTTCCCAAAAACTACCACCATTCTGAAAATAAATTATACTCGTTTTCATTTTTTCCATTTCCATTTTCTCTCCTCTGAAATTTTTTTCTGCCCTTCACTTCTCACACGCTATCTCTTCTTGAATTTCTCCGTTCTCTTCTCGTCATCTTCTCCGGTTATAGTTCACCGGTCTTCTCCGATCTGGCTTCTCTCGTCTGCTCTGGTCTCTCTTCTCCGGTCTTCTCTGGGGACGACGATGACAACCATGACATTTGGAGTAGGAGGAGGCCATTGACTACCTTCCTAATGCCCCTGAAGATTTGGACATGGTGTCTGCAATTTCCAACAAATTCAGGGCCAATAACTCTCCCCTAAATTTTGTTCTCACCACTTTCTTTTGTGATCCATTTCAGACCAGAACAAGTCAAGGGGGACGATCGCAACCACACCCTCACCTGGGTCGCTCTAAAAGTCTGAACAAGTTTTCCGGTCATCCTCTGCCTGGGCAGCCGAAGAATTGCCGATTTAAATATGCTAAATGGTTTTGGGTTTCCTTATTTCTTTTATGAAAGTAACTCTCCCCTAAATTTTATTCTCACCACTTTCTTTTGTGATCCATTTCAGACCAGAACAAGTCAAGGGGGACGATCACAGCCACGCCCTCACCTGGGTCGCTCCAAAAATCTGAACAAGTTTTCCGGTCATCCTCTGCCTGGGCAGCCGAAGAATTGCCGATTTAAATATGCTAAATGGTTTTTGGGTTTCCTTATTTCTTTTATGAAAGTGTGAAATTGAGCCCTTAATATTTAGAGAAGAAACTTACAATTGTTTTGGAATGAAATTAGGTTGATGTCTGCTGGAGATTTTTCACGAATTTTGTTTCAATTATTATTTATTTAATATATTATTATTTTAAACACTATTACATGTTCTTAAAAATTAAACCACCAAACGCAGTTTCAGTTTTTTTTTTAAATTAAAAATAATCTCTTAATAAAACTACTAAATGCATTTTCATAAATGATTCCAAAATAGAAATGAAAACGTTTTCATTTTCATTTTCATACAGAAAATAAAATTATTTTGAAACGAGTTCCAAACGCACCCTATAACTCAATATTTCTACCACGCCTTTCAATATTTTCAAAAAAAAAAAATGCCGTTTGGGAATCTCACTTGATTTTGTTAAAAGGAAGGATCCAACAGCAGCTTCACTTGATAAAATGTTGTATGTTTTAGAACTTAGCCCGCACGATTTTATTTTTGGACTTCACTCCAAATAGTCTCCTACTATTAGAAGGTGGTGTCATTTTTTATAAACTATCACCTAAATCCTTTCTCAGATAATATGAGATTGCACAACTTATTATATCTTGATATTTTTTTACCTAAAATAATTGATGACTATCACAATTACTCCTTCTTATGAGGGTCCAACGTTCTCATTGACTTTCGATTGGGTACAAACTCTAATAGTGATGTGTTTAATATTACTCCAATAAAAATCTCTATCATATGAGTTATTGGTTTTATCTTTCTTTGTAAATATTAACTAATGTGCAACTTTGCTTTGCCAAATTCTAATCTTAAAGGAAAAAAAGAAGGAACTTTTAAGATAAATCTATAATAATTTTTCACCTTTTCCTCCAAATATGGAAAAGTGGTTTATGCACCTCTGGAACTTTAAAAACACTAGCAAAAGTACTCATTCACTCACATTTCGTCCTATTAAAATTGATGGGTTACTAATTCTTCAAAAAAAAAAAAACTTGGTTTCAGCTGAAAAGTTTTAATTATTAGTGTAATCAATTCTAAAAAGGCAAATTTTCTTTAATACTAAATGAAAATTTTCATTACAAAAATTGGACACTTGGCCTAGAAATTCCCTCGAGAAATTGGGTGCCATCAAACTTTACTCGTGATCTAATTAAGGCTTCTATTTTCATACATATTCTTGCCAATTGTGACCCCAATATGTTTGCTTGTGGTTGCAAAAGTACGAGCAGCAGACATTCGTTTAAAAAAAAAAAAAACTCAAGAGAAAAAGTTCTAAAAAAATGAATTGAAGTTCCTCGGCTTAGAAAAATGAAAGATTTCCCATCTTCTTTTGGCAAAATGGAATTAAAAAAAATTACATACTTTGCCATTGTTATGTATATATTTTTATTATTTATGTCATTTTAAATAATTGAATGTGATTGTGGCTTCTATAAATAATATTTATTATTATTTTATGTGGTATTTTGTTGGGAAGACTTTACATGTAAAATTATATCAACACACTTTAAGATCTTAATTTGACCTCAAAAGTTAACATAATTAGGTTTTGAGTCCTTCCATGCATATAAAAGGGGAGTCAGCTCGAGCATGGGAAAGAGAGCCGAACCATATACGAACTATCGGTTCTGATATCACTTGTTGGGAAGACTTCACATGTAAAACTGACCTAATGCACTTTAAGAGTCCAACTTAACTCAAAAGGTTAACATATTAAAGTCTTGAGTCATTCTATGCATATAAATAATTTTACATGTTCATCCACTTTTCATGTAGAACAACACATATATACATTTTTCTCAATATGTTTTTTATTTTTTTTTTCCTTGAAAAAAATCCCCCGTAATGTTTTGCCAATAAAAAAGGCCCGAAAGGCCAATGGTCACTAATTTAACCGCATGAAGAAAGATACCAGGCTTGGATTTAAGAGGGATTGGGTTAAATCACACATTATTATTACATAAAAAACGTAAATAATTATTTGTGTAGATTTTTGTGAGCAAAATATTTAGGATTATAAATCCCTGTTTTTTATTAGCATATATGATGCTCAGCACTGTTTAGAAACCCAATTGCATCAACCATCGGCTTCACACGTCAAAGAAGTTTTGAAGTTTGAAGAGGGGTAACTTGGACATTTCATTCCCATCCCAATTGGGTTACTATTTTGAAGCAGTGATGATAAGAACATTTATTTATAATTTAGGAAAAAAATAATAAAAGAAAAGCCACGAGAATAGCACGGTGACCCAAACTACATGAGTTTCATCTAAATCTCACGAAAGTTATTATTGTTTTTGCCGTCAGAGAAGACTTCAAATAACAGTGAAAAACGGAACATTCTGGAGACACAATCCGCAAAAATATCTCACAACTCCCATGCAATCTCAACCGTCCATCGCGATCCCCTTATCCCACACACAATAAACAATACACACATTAATTACCCGTTACAGTAATCACCAAAATCAGTAATAAAATAGCTTCTTCATCTTTTTTTTTTTTCCCCTAATTTAAAGATTAAAGAAAAAAACCCAAATTGCCAAATGTGATAAATAAATAAATAAATATATATATATATATATTAAAAAAGCTATATTAGTGGGCTGGTTTCTGGAGAGTTCTTGAGGCCTAGCGTTTTGGGGGAGGGCTTGTGCTGATCCTCTTTTTTCGCCTTTGCCCTCTTCCCCTTTCCCTTCACGGAAACCAAATATTCCCAGCTTCCGTGTCTTATATATTAATCATCAAGATGTAGTCCAACTTTTCTGTTATCTTTCTCCTTTATCTCCCTCTTATATATGTATATATACATATTTATGGGTTTCTGGGTTTTTTAATTCGTCGACAAGGCAAGAAATTATCTATAAGGAGCTGGACAATTTTGGTGTTTTCTGGGTTTGTTTGGATTGTTTCTGTGTGGAGGAATGGCTAATGGTGGAGAGAAAAGCAATGACTTTTACGCGGTTTTGGGGTTGGAAAAGGAATGCACTGCCTCCGACCTCAGGAATGCTTATAAGAAACTTGCTCTGGTTAGTTCGGAGCTTTCGAAATTGATCCTCTGTTTTTTTTTTTCCTTCCAAAATCCAACAAAATTTTATTTTTCGTGATGTTTGAGATGGATCTCTGAGAAAAAAAAAAAAAGTGTTGATTTGAATTTTTGTTGGAATAGAGATGGCACCCAGATCGGTGTTCGGCTTCGGGAAATTCAAAGTTCGTGGAAGAAGCCAAGAAGAAATTCCAGGCTATTCAGCAAGCCTATTCTGGTAAATTTACACCGCCAATCTCTTCGAGAATCTTCTTTTAAACAGGAGAAAAAATTAAGCCCGGTTTTGATTCGGCAGTTTGAATTTTTTTATTTAAATTTTTTGATTTGAGCCGTATTTATTTCATCAATTTAAATTTTATTACCATAAATTTTTTTTAAAAATAATCATATTTAATTTTATTATTACAATAAAAAAATTTTATATAAAATTACATCTTAATTTAAATTAAAAATTTAAATCAACAAATTAAATGAATTCTTAATATGGTTTAAATTATAATTTAATTATTTAAATGTGTAGTTAAAATTTTAATTTAAATTAAAAATAAAATTTAAATTTGTGTATAATAAACGTAAAAAAAAATGAGCACTTCTTATTATTAAAAAATAGTTTAAATAATTAAATTAAAAAAAATTAAATTTTAAGTTAGATCATTTAATTTTAATTTAAATAAAAAATATAATTTAAACTGTGTATTTATTAAATTAATTTGTGCAAGTTAAATTGAATTAAATTAATAAAATAAAGATGTAAAATGTTGAAAGGGGGGGTTTAATTGATTAATGGATTCACGAGGAGTTTATTGCAATTTTCTCTCCGTGCACAGTTTTATCAGACGAGAGCAAGAGATTTCTGTACGACGTCGGAGTCTATGATAGCGATGATGACGAAAATGTAAGCTTTTTTATTTTTTATTTATTTTCCCGGGAAATACACTTTCATCGGTCTTTGTACAAGACGTGTTGACTTTTTGTTCTTTGACCTATTATCATGGCTGTTACGTGGAAATGTACGAAATTCAACCGTTGGCCATTGCTAATTGAATCAGGACGTCTCTTGGAGGTTATAATGGACCCTATCATATCCAATCATTGCTCCATATGGGCTTCATGAGTCTCTGTTTTCTTTTCGCATTTAAAAAAATAGTCATATTTCTAGTGTATTCTCAGGGCCACCCTACTTTGTTATATAATAATTTTGTGACAGGCTGCCTTTAGTATTTCTCCATATAGACGGTGATTTATGATTAATAGATTAGTAGGATTGTTTTTTTGGCTGAGTAATAGATATTTTTTGTCCTGTTTGGATTTGGTTTGTTGGTTTGAGTTTTATTAAATTAAAATTTTTTTATTTAAACAGAAAAATTTAAATTGTACGGTTTAAATTGTAGTTTGAATTTATATTTAAATGTGTAGTTAAAATTTTAATTTAAACATTGAATAAAATTTAAATTTGTGTCTGGTAAGTGTGAAAAACAGAGAGAGTAGACATTTTTTTTACCAAAAAAATGGTTTAAACGGTTGAACTTGAAGGAGTTAAGCTAAGTTGAACTCTTTAACTCAGTTTAAATGAGAAATATAATTCAAACTACTGCTTACCAAATATAAGTTCAAACTGCGCTTATTGTTTAAATTAAGTTGAACTGAACTAAATCATTGAAACAAATAGGGACTTTATATTTTACTAGATTGCGGAGCAGCCAAAAAAAAAAATCTCTTTCAAATGGATAACTTGAGCTTATTATGAATTTGTGAAAAAATGCAGGGAATGGGTGATTTTTTGAACGAGATGGCAGTCATGATGAGCCAAACAAAGCCTAATGTGAGTTAGAAATAATTTTCTTTATATGCAACTTTTTTTATAAAAAGATAATCCTTTGCTATTGTACAAATATGAGAATTTTGATTCATCAACAAAAAAAAAAAATTAATCTTAGTTGATTTTGCTTATGTTTCAAAGTGGACGGACTATTGAGGAAGAATTGTTTGTCGCTTTTTGAGAAATCCTATGTTGTAGACTTTTTTTTTTTTTTTTTGCTTTACATTGTGGGTCTGTGTGCCACTCCAAAAGTAATGCGCTTTGAAAGAGAAATTATTAATGGCTATTGTCTACTACAAGGAATTCTGGATGGGCCACTTTAGGTTCAGGAAATCGTATTTTTTTAATGGATATTATATGTTAAATTTCTTTATTCTTTTGTGGTGTACTGGTGTTATGATCGTCTATGTTTAGATACTAGGAAGTCCGTTTCTGGAGGGCCCATTTGAAGGGCTGCTCCATGACAAAACCAAAACTATTTTCTACACGTAGCTTGGGAAGGCACAGTAGGTTCTAGCTCGTCGAGACTTTGTGGACCCAAGAATGTGGGCCCAAGTAACCCGTCCTTTCTTTTTTTTGTTTGGGAGCTTGCAAAAAGTATTTTGTTTTGAGATTTTTTCTGGTAGACTTCCTTATCGGTAGGTCAGTTTCTAATAATTAGATTTAGTAAAAATTATATTAGAATAAAAGAGTATGTTCAATATATAGTAATACAAAATTTGATGGCTAAAGCTAGAGAATTACTGATAGTTTTTTTTTTTTTTTTTTTTTTTTTTTTTTTTTTTTTTTTTTTCCGGAGAAATTAGGAATTTTCTCGTTTTATTGTGTTCTAAAAATAGTAGAATTACTGACAGTGAGAAGTGATGAAAGTGGATTTGAACAATTGGTGCTGAATAATAACCAAGAGACTAAAGTGATTATTATGATGATGATGTTAGAATTTCTAAAGTTGTTTGGGGTATGAAAATGGACAGGAAGGTGGGGAAGAGACATTTGAAGAATTACAGCAGCTATTTGAAGACATGTTTCAGGGTGACACCGAGACATTTGGATCTGGCAGTTCCTATTGCGAGAGTTCTGCTTCTTCATCCTCGTATTATTCTGAGAGTTCCAGTTCTAATAGCAAGCGCAGTTCCTCGGAAATGAACAATGGCAATACAAACCTCAACAGTTCTTCCAGTTTCGCCGCCCACTTTCAGACCTTCTGTGTTGGGGTGAGTACCCTGCCCCGATTTTATTTTTTTCTTTTCTTCCGATAAATTTTAATAACAAAAACATGATTTAAAATTAGTAATTAGTGGGGGAAACAACTATTAATTATTCTATTTAATGCGGTCCATGATATGATTTAAGAATTAAGTTATGGTAAAGGATTATTACTGTACTAATTAGTTATGTTTCTTGGTCATGAGGCCTTGTCTTCTTGTAGTCAACGTGGTTTGAAGTACACTCTAGAATAGAATTTCATATAGTTACAAGAGGTTCACGTGTTGATTTGTATTGTTTTCTTTCTTAACCCCAATGAAGACAGGTGGAGCGTCGTCGGCGGGATACGAGGGAGGGGAACAGGGTAAGAGGAGAAGTTCGAGGAGGAGCAAGCGATAGACAACATGGCGGGAAACAAAATGTTTCGGCTAGCTACGATGTTTCTTCGAACAACTACTCTGGTATTTCGGCTGCATGATTTTGCTTAACTACAAAATAGAGCGCAAAATTATAAGCTTGGAGTGGATCCTTTTGATGGATCAGGCATTACAGGATACAGGTAGGCAAAAAAAAAAAAAAAAAAGAAAACTTGTTTGTCACCACTTTTACCTTATCTTTAGATGGAGGATTTGAGGCTGGGGCAGAGAGTTTTTGAGTCTCCATGCTGTGGTTTAGTATTGGTAGCTTGGTCTTAGAGCTTTTTTCGTTGTAATGATTCCCTTTTGTTCTTTTGATATTCTAATATCTAGTAGTCATCTTCTTTTCTTCTAGTTTAATTGTCAAAGGTCAACGTTTAATCAGACTTATATTTTGTAATGAACCAAGGACCATATCTCATCTGGGGTGTTCTCAATTTGCCCCCTTTTTTTTTTTTTTTTAATTTCCTTTTCATTTTGGTTGATTTCTTTGGATTGGAGATATAGATTTATGGAGTATTCTATGAAAGAGTTTTCCTTTACGACTTTTTGGGAATGTTTAGTTAGAGAATTAATACCATGATTTAAATCATGATTTATAATTTATTACAATATTTTTTCTTATAAAAAATACACGATTATAATCTCTTTTAATTGAATTAACTAATAGTCTCATTCATTAATTATTGGTGCTTAAAAACAAAACAAGAAGTACAGAGTTTAGGGTACGTGTTAAAAAAAAAAAAAAAAAAAAAAAAAAACCTTTTTTTATCCCCGCGCATATGAGGAAAAAGAGGTGTGAAGTTGACAGTAGAGCGTATCCCATTGGCTTAAGGGGGTCCTACAGCACGTGGTGGGGAAGACCAAGCGTGGGGCCAACGGAGAACTTTAAAAGGACAGAAAAAGTCTAATTCGTCCGCTTTTTAAAATGGGATTGATGGTGAAAGGCAGAGCATGCAATATGCATGGCTATTGGCCCGTCAACACCCACCACCCACTTTTGGTTTTGAAAGCTTATGGGACCCAATTTCATCGCAATTTGCCAAACCCAAGCATTTAACAACCTGCCGTCATCTTCTCTTATTGTCTCAAGCAACTTGAGGTTTCTTTCCCTTTATAAATTTAAGATTTTAATTCGAGTTAAGATGTGATATTTTTAAAAAAATTTTAATTGTAATAAAAAAAATTATATGTGACGTTTTTTAAAAATTTTTAACTGTAAAAATTTAAAACTTAAAACTCAAATCGATGAAATGAACGATACATAAATTTACTCCGGTCTTTACACAGCCAACCTGCCATGATTTTGTCTCCGTGGCCTTGTTAGTCTTTAATTAATAAACAAGAGCATTGTTATTCATCATCATTCACCAATGATATAAAGAAGAGAGCAGTCACGTAACAAAAGGTAAAATATGTCATGTAACAGTTCTATTGTCACATATGTAGTGTTTGCATTATTAATAATAGTGAAATAGTACTTTAAAAAAAGCAATGGTTTTGACAGGTTGAGTAAAAAGATTACAAACTTGTTATTTTTCCTCTTTTCTTTTGACGAAATATAAGATAGGATATGGGAGAAATGAATATTGAAGTTTACAAAGGAATCTTAATAAAGTCATGTCATCAGAATGCGCTATGATTTATCATATGGTTTTCCTCCTTTTAATGATCAATTGTTGTAGGTTTAACGAAATATGTCATCAACTCACTCTTTCATACAAAAAAATAACAAATAAATTTCTATCGAAATCCTTATAGCTAAATATGGTTAATTAGTTCTGATTTATTATATGAATATATGACATCATAAAGCTGTCTCTTTCTTTTTAAAACCCAACTTTAATGTCATAATCTGATTTAATTATCCAACTAATTATGCACGCTACACAATCATTATCAACGATAAATTCTTCTTAAGTCAAAAAGTTTCATTTTGTGAAGTACAAAGCATTTGTACAAGTTCCAAAGAAGAAGGAGAAGGAAAAATAAATAAATAAATAAAGAGAGACAGTAGTTTTCTTAATTTAGTAACCATGCTTTTATTCATACACATCTCATTGCCTTTTGCGGAAAAACACAGAGGATTGCAACTCATTTCTCGAGATATCAAATCGAGCCACAACACCAAGTCCGAGTTTTAAGTTGTTAAACAATGAAAGACCCGAAAACTTCTTATCAATAGATTTGATAGAAATTAACGGATTTTAAACCCATCTCTAAAAAATAAATACTAAAAACCGATATTCATCCCAATCATGTTTATCTTCACAACACATAAAAAAAACTTTTGGTGTGATAATCGATATTGATGACAAACAACAATGCTCCAATCGAGAAGATTTTCTTACAGGTGATGAAAAGTTCACCTCTGTTATTGTGAGTGCTGACTCAATCGCCTAAGTCTGTTTAGTTCGTTGATTGAGTTTTTAATTCGAGTTAAAATGTGATTTTATGTTAGAGTTTTTTACTGTAATAAAAAAGTTAAATATAACTATTTTTAAGAACTTTTTATTGTAATAAAACTCAAATTATAAACTCAAATTAGTGAAATGAACATGACTTAATTGCTTGAGACCCCACTTCGAGAACAAGGCCCCCAATTAATGTTTTATTTAGTTTCAAGTGTATAATAAACTGATTTTTTTTTAGACCTTATAAAAAGTTTTGCCTAATGGTCCCTAATACTTTCAGACGGCCATGGTTATTGTCCCAAAGAAAGTTAAAAAAAGAGAAAAGAAATGTTTCGAACTTGAAAGTGGACAAGTTGAGAAACAGTACTGGAATTTGGAGTGCACAGAAAGAAAGTTCAAGAAAGGGCACCAAGTTGATGGTAAAATAATATGTTTAAAGGTCCGCAAGCAAGTTGGTATATATATATATATATATATATATGCGGTTGGTGGCAAAACAAGTTGATAATTCTAAATTCTAATAGAATAAATAAAGATTAAAATCTTGCTCGTCTCTTTAAAAGCCAGCTAGCTAGATTCATCTAATTCCCAGCTGTCTTCAAAACCAATTTCATTCTTTAATCGATTATTTGTAAATTTCCCCACTTGCCCAACCAAAGGGTTTCTTTTATTTACCACACTAAACATGTTGCATTAGTTTATTTCTAAACTGATTTAATTATCCAATCGAGAGTTCGTTATACAATCATGATGGGCTATATGAATTGACAATTTGTAAATAGCTTTTAAGCCGTGAGACAAACTTTATCTTTTGAGCTCAGTTATTTTATTAACAAAAAAAAAAAAAAAGAGGTCAATTATTTGAAAATTCGGTGTATTGAATAAAACATGTAAGCCCCGTTTAGAAAGTGCATTCAAACCAAGTAGTCTGATTCGAAATTCATTTCTCATGAAAGAAATTGCTATAGTATAACTTTTTAAATTTAAATTTTTTTGTGAGAGAAAAAACTATTTAAACTTAAATCATAATGGTTTAAACTCATCCTCTGAACGCACTCTAAATTTTTAACTGATTTTGTTACTGGATTGCTCCAACTTGCCCGTGGAAACTATTTAAATGGTTTCCACGGGCAAGAACTTGATTTGACTCACTCGAGAATGGTTCGCCGTTCGCCTGAGTTGTTTTGTAAGGGCCCTTCTCATGCTTTGTTCTGTAAGATACGTGATTAGACGAAAAAATGCACTACTGTTATAAAGAAGGTCAATTATTTGAAAAATCCGGTGTATTGAATAAAACATGTAAGGTCCCGTTTAGAAAGTGGATACAAACTAGGTAGTTTGACTCGAAATTCATTTCTCGTGAAAGAAATTGCTATAGCATAACTTTTTTAATTTAAATTTTTTTGTGAGAGAAAAAACTATTTAAACTCAAATTAGAGTGATTTAAACCCATCCTCTGAACGCACCTTAAATTTTTAACTGATTTTGCTACTAGCTTGCTGGTTTCCATGGGCAAGAACTTGATTTGACTCACTCAAGAATGGTTTGCCGTTCGCTTGAGTTGTTTTGTAAGGACTCTTCTCATGCTTTGTTTTGTAAGATACGTGATTAGACGAAAAAAATGTACTACGGTTATAGAGAAGTTACATTAACAAATAAAACTCTTTAACATTAGTGGCCTAGCAACTAGAAATAAAATCGTAACTTTGTAAGCCTTTTCTTTGGTTGTTTGGCATGACTAATTCTACACCACTAAAATGTAAAAATTGAGCCGACTAAAAGCGTTCACACATAAATAACATATAAAAGTTGAGGTGTAATGTGACATTTATCTTATAAAACAAGGATATTAAAAAGTATCATCAACAAGGAGTTCAATTATTCAAACCGGTGTCTACACTCTTCGTAGACTAAACATTCTATTGTTGGATATCAATCCTGCTAAACCACCGTAGAAAGCCATGAAAATTATAAGATACCTAATACTTGTTTTGTGTGATGTTGAACAATCCTTATGATAGCATTTGAGCATTGAGAATTCGAGCCATAGATTATCCCACTAATGTAGAGGAATGCCCAACAATAAGATTTCCACTCTCACTTTATATTTTAGATACTAACTTAATAATAATTCTAAGAGAACAATGCAAAATGAAAGGTAAATTAAGGGGCACTTCCCATCAGAAATATTCTCCGTTTTATATTTAGTTTGGTTCACGAAATTCACTGTAGCTAATAACGGCCTGTAAAGTGAGAATCACTTCCGAAACCCATTTGGTATGGCTTCTGGACTTATCCATTGGGCTTGATTTCAACCTGGCAGAGAATTTGGCGAGTTTGTACTTTATACTTTGTAGCATTGCTTTTGGGCTTTAACACAGGAAAAGAAAACACAACAATGAGCGCGTTTGAAAATGAAAATTTTCATTTTCAGGCAGAAATTATTTTTAAAAATATATTTAGTAAATTTATTAAGAGATTATTTTTAGTATAAAAAAATTTATTAATGTCTCTCTCTCTTTCCTCAAGAGAGGAGAAAACGAAAATAAAAAAAAAAACACGATTAAAAGTCATTTTTCATTTCTCTCTCATTTTATACTAAATTAAAAAATCGTTTTCATTTCCGTTTTTTGTCTTTAATTGTACCAAACGCCGTTTTGGAATCGTTTTTATTTTTTCTTTCTCAAAAAACGTGAAAAATAAAAACAAGAGTAATTCCAAACACGGCAAACAATATTTGCAGATTTATGTTTTAAATAAGCAACATATTTTAAAATTATTTAAAATAAATAATAGTTTATTGCATAACAATTTTAATAACAATTAAATTTTTTTTACGATTAATAAAAAGATTCTTTTCACGTAAATAATGATTTTTACTACGTGAATTATTTTTTACTAGTCATAAATAAAATATTTACACGGTAAATTACTATTTACTTTAAATAATTTTAAATTTTGTCATTTACTTAATTTAGTTTCAAAATTTATTATTTATTACAATTCCGTTTCCCAGATCAATCGTAAAAATAACAGTTTCTAATGTTAGATTTTTAAGGCAAGAAGAAAACCTTGACAAATTTGGGAGAAAATTACATGCCATGCTACCAAAATTTAAGAACTTTATATTTATGCAACTGAACTTCAGTATATTAAATTCAACTGGGTGGTATAAATGTAAAGATGAAATTAAAGTTGTTTGACTTGGCAATCAATGACCAAAGGAATAGACAATCTTAAAAAAATTAAAATAAAATAAACAAAAAAAAAAAAAACAAGAAAACAAAGTCGTGAAGAAAATAATGTTTTATCTTACTTTCCCCCCTGAAAGCGAAGAAAGGTAAAAAGGACGTGAGGGCAAAAAAAAAACAGATTTAAAAAGATAATGTTAATCTCACTCATTTTTAAAACATATTCTTGTGGGTCTGTTTCGGAAAATGACATGATGTTTTGTCTTACCTACCAAAATGAATAATTGTTCCCAATAACTCATCCTTACTACCACCACAAATACGCCTGCCGGAAAGTCCTTGGTGCAGACTTGGAAAAAAAGAAAGAAAGAAAGTCTTTTGTGGGGTCTTTGCTCATCTAACGTATTTGGAAGAAATATATTGCCAAAATTGAATATGAAAACTGACAATTTGGTAGGACCAATATGATGATACCAACGTGACACCCAATGAAAGAAACGAACCGTGTTCGGAGTTAATTTTATTTTTATTTTTTATATTTTTAAAAAGAAAAATAAAAATAGGTGAGAAACAGTGTTTGTCACAATTAAAAATAAAAAATAAAAATGAAAAATATTTTTTGATTTAGAATAAAATAAAAGATAAATAAAAAATAATTTTTAATTATTTTTTTATTTTTTATTTTTATTTTCTCCTCTCTCGAGCACACAAAGAGATATAATAATAGATTTTTTTATATTGAAAATAATATATTAATAAAATTATCAAACACATTTTTAAAAATAATTTATATCTAATATTAAAAATATTTTTATTTTTATTTTTATATAAAAATAAAATTATATTAAAACGAGCTCTAAACGCAAAGAAACTATTTTTTTTTCCCTCCCATAAGAAAGGAACAACACGCTTTGTTTTCTATTGGATCCTTAAAATTGGCTCGTATGAAAATGATAGACTGGTTGGATTGACTTTAGATCTAAGTTTGTACTCCTGTGGAACAAAATATCCCTATACACATGTCTCATAATTCTGGTGATGACCTTTTAAAATAATAATAATAATAATAATAATAATAATAATTCTTGTGATATATATAGCCGAATGGCCATATATTTTTGTATTATCATTTATCTGTGTAAATAGTATACAATTTTGATTAAAATGTCTTCTAATTAGTGAGACTAACATAATTACATCAATCTATTGAAATTTCTTCTACATATCACATGCATATTACATATGACTGAGCTTATCACGTGATAAGGAGTTAGCCAGTCCCGTCGATATTCAAACGAGACGTCAGAATAAGCGAGCCATGATCACAATCTTGAAGAAGCATTATCATTAGATGGCTTTTTTTTTTATATATATATTTGTGGAAATTATTAGATGGGGATTTGCTAATTGCGTAAAAGAGATGATTTTTGTTTTCTTCTTCTTGAATGGGGAAGGAATTTTGCAATTCAAAATACAGTTAGATTATACTTACAACAATAAAAAAAGAGCTTAAGAGACGTTTATTTCTTATATTCATCATTTATTTTGAATCATAATTTATAATTCTCTACGATATTTTTTCTCATAAAAAATAAATATAAAATAAAAATAATTATAAATTATAATTATATATATATATATATAAACCAAAAGTCGTCTAACTATTAACCAAACTTAATTGGTTTGTGCTTATTGGACGAAAATCCAAGAAGTTTTAAAGATAATACCTTAGGGATGATGCACCATCCTTATCACGTGACAGGTGGTGGACCCCGCCAGAACTCAACTATCCAATATTTGGTAGATCTCTAGATCCAATCGTCTAAAATCTTATCCGATGACGTGTAAAATGCCAATGTTAAAGAGTGGGGCCCGGTTTTATTATGCCCAGTCTCTCACGCCTTCTATTGTTTTTTGAGCTCCAACAGCTTCAGCCGAATCTAATATGCCAATATGGCTGCGGCTTAGGCTTTAATTTCTCAACTTTGACACATCAACCGGGTTTCTATATTCATCGGCCTTTTCCTTTTGTGTTATATTTAAAAAAAAAAAAAAAAAGAGACAAATATTTTTTTAAAAATTACATGAATTTTGATTTTGATTCTTTATTTTGATTATATTTTTTTTAAATCAATACAATTATATCAATTAAAAGAGTTTTAATTAAGAATAAATAATAAAAATTTAACTTCATATACTTTTATGGGTAATTAATTCAGTAATTTTCTCTATATTTTATGCTCTTATTGGCTTCAAATTAAGTTTGCCGTCTGATTTTTTTTTCCCTTTAGTCTGTCTATACTTAGTAGTTGACTAAATAATCCCTTCTCTGCGTAAGAATCCAATTAAACAAATTTCCAACTATGGCTTTTTTATTAATTAACTTATTTCAACAATAAGCCTAATTAAGCTCGTTGAGCCTGAACCCATGAATCTTAATAGAGTTTGTTAAATCTCCTCATTTAGACTTTTAGTTTTACTATTTCCCAAATTGGCGAAGTCCTATATTCTCTCTCTTAAACACACAAAAAGTAGTAAAATTCAACCGAATCTCTAGAATCTATATATCAATGAATGAAAAACCTTGTAGATATTTCACCCTAGCTGTACTTGCACTTTATACCTTTTACATTTTTTTCATTGAACGTCTTGTAAATTTAAAATTTTAATTTAAGTTAAAATATAATTTTACATGAGAATTTTTCACTGTAATAGAAAAAATTAAATATAACTTTTTATAAAAATTTTTAACTGTAATAGAATTAAAATTAAAATCTCAATTTAAGTTAAATATAATTTTTTATGAAAACTTTTAATTATAATAAAATTAAAATTAAAAATTTAAATCGGTGAAATAAATGATGTCGAAGTAATTAAACCAGCTTGAACTAATACCGTTAGCGAAATTTTACTCAGTTTTTACAAAATTATTTATTGCTGACCTTTACTTATCTTCTCATTGAGTCTAACAGCATTACAGACCACATACTCTTATCAAGAGCATACAGAGCAATATATATATATATATATATATATATTTATGTG
This sequence comes from Morus notabilis, assembly GCF_000414095.1. NCBI lineage: Eukaryota > Viridiplantae > Streptophyta > Magnoliopsida > Rosales > Moraceae > Morus > Morus notabilis. The sequence continues at coordinate 37,160 of NW_010364300.1, forward strand.
TGTATATATATTCAGCATTCATGATTGCTTTTTTGATAAATTCAAATGAGATTGATAATGGAAATATAACGATATATTATTGCATGCAAAAAGCTTGTGCTTCTCTCTCTCTCTCTCTCTCTCTCTCTATATATATATATACACAAATGTATTATTAGTTTGATTGGCTCCAAATGAAGCGCGGTTAGCCGGGAAGCCATTGACTCAAATTAGCCATCATGTCTACATGACCTTATCCTCATCATCATGCTTGTAATTTTGTCTATAAAAACACCATAATATCACCTAGTCTTCCCAGAAACCAAACTTCATTAATTGTTTGTACATATAATATCAATACTTCTGATCTCCTTCGTCTCGTTCCGGTGATCCTCCCATCTCTTCGTGATTAACAGTCGTATCAGGTCGCAGATTTAATTTCCTACAACCAAATAATTAATCACAATCACACGTTCAAATTTTTACTATTAACATTAAAAAAAAATAATTAGTGGAGATCTTTTCGGTTGTTACAGAAGTCAAAAGCATATGGGATTTTTGCACAAGCTCTGGGACGAAACACTTGCCGGGCCTATGCCGGACACCGGCCTCTCTAAGCTCCGCAAGTACAACTCGTTCTCCGGCACACGACAGGCGCCGTCGCCGGCGCCGGCGACTGATCCTCCCCAGATAGCCGTGACGGCGGATTGTGGTCATGATCATCAGGTGCAGGTTACTCGGAGCATCACCATTCTCAGGACTAATCCAAACCCTCTCGTCAGGAGCTTATCCGTTGATGTCGCGGGTTCCGAGCCCGATTCTCCTTCCTCGTGCTCCACGCCGCGGACGCCGGTAACTCGTAAGTTTTATATCTTCTCTGATATCTACAGACGCACGTAAATACGTATGTGACCATTTAAGGACGTTTGGTTATGATTTAAAATTATTTTTATTTTACGTGTATTTTTTGTCAGAAAAAATACTGTAGTGAACCACGAATAATAATTTAAATCATGACATGAATCTCTCTTTCAAACGTCCTCTTAGTCTATTAGATATCTGAGATTATCAGATATGGAGTTTGTTGTCGTTGGTTAATATGTAAGAAATAAAGATGATGGATATTTAAGAAACTACGGGAGAGATCATATAGTTGAGACGATATATACTTTTTCGAGAACAAAAAAGACGCGGGGAAATATAAGAGCATGCAAATATCGGGTGGTTTCTAAAATATAAGGCTAATTATAATTATTTCCCCTTGCGTTTAATTTCTTCGTGCTGAGAAGAAATAATCAAACAAAAAAGAATCGGGTATGTGTATTATATGATCTATATGGGCGTTACCTAGAGAAGTTCAAAGAAGCTACATAGAAAACAATAATTAAGCAAATCTGCTACATGGGGTGGATTTATTAAAAGGAAAAAAAAAATAAAAAAAAGAAACAACACATATGGTCTTGCCTTATGGAAGAGAAAAAAAAAATCTCTTCTTCTTGTATTTTCCGAGAAAGAAATGCGAGTATTGACCATATATATAAGTGTATATATATGTGTGCGCGTGCTGATAAAATATATGTCTTGGTTGCTTGTTAAGAAGTATTTTAATTGATTTGCTGCGGTTGATATATATTGTGACTTTGTAATTTTGATCATGCGGCAGCCGGAACGCTAGCAGAGAATAATTTGAAGAGACCATGGACAAGGACAAAATCAGTAGGCGTCTCCGCCACAGAGCGCGGCTCTGAACAGAGAAGTCCGACCGTTTACGATTGGTTGTTTTGCATTTTCGTTTCATTAAAACATTATTATATTCATCCTCTATACAATACAATATGCCTTTAATTTGCCTGATATTTGTAGGGTCTTGATCTCCTTTTAGTAGCTATGTTATATATTATAGTAGTATTCCACGTCCCCTACTCTTTTTCTCCGCTTGGACATATGTTCCATTAATTTGGGACATGTTGGACTTAATTTAATTCATAGAGAGAAAAAATAACGTTACCATTACGTAAAATGTTACTAATTAATCAGAAAATTAATGATGATCATGAGTATCGCAGAAAATAACACCGCGATGATCAAGAGGGTTGATTTTGCTAGCCAAGTACAAATGCAAGGGATTCAATATTAAAGTAAATCATAATTAGCAGAGCAGAGGCATATTGTTAATTTTTAATTTGGAAAAAAGTAATGCTTGATTGATTAAGTAATTAGTTAATTAAGTCCTGATAAGTCCAATTAATTAGAAGAGTATAAATCCGTACGTTTCTAATGCATGGTTCATTATACTGTCCCTTTGCAGGATAGTGATTAGTGCTTTGGATCATTGAGAGAGATAATCAAAGTGACGATCGATTTTGTTTCGAAGCATGATCATCATCGCCATCGCCAACGCCACTGATTTGAATCTATATATATATATATAATTACATTCTGGCCTTCTAGTAGTGTTTCTGCGGTACATATAATCGACATAAATTAAGCTATCTAATTAATTACATTTTGATAAAATGTACGGTTCATATGACATGGTACACTCAATCGGGACCGATGCTTCTTGGAGTTTTGGAGGGAGGAAGTAGAGTCGTGTTTAATTTTTTCCTTGTACATACCATGGTTCTTGTGTCCTTTTGTTATGCATGTATTTGTTTATGTGTGTATATGTAAAATATGTATATATGGTTGTGATTTGAATCCTCTCCTTATAAAATGCTTGAAATGTATATTGTTTCTGATCAAAGTTCTGAACGCTAAGAAGATCAGAGAAGAAACAATATGTAATTAAGCCTAGATTAATTTACATCCGCAATTTCGTATTTTTGGTGAAATGGTTTAATTTCACAACGCTCTTTTTTTTTTAAAATTAAAAAAAAAAAAAACTATACAAGGCAAGATCAATTCCAATACTCGCCATTATTCCACTCAAAACTTCCGATGCCACTACACTAAATGGTGTTAGCATTTCATAGAACCTTTGAACTACTTTTATTTATAGAAAGCTTTAAAGTGAGAAGATCTATCCAGTACAGATATTATTTTGTGATTTTTCATTTAAGAAGCAAATATTAAATGGATCTGATTTCGATTGAATCCAGTTACAACAATCTCAGCGGAACAAGAAAAGGCAAAACAACCTAGAACATTGGAAAATTCCGAGTCATAATATTATAAAGCACACTTTTGGGGATATAAATATTAAGATATGTAGTATTTGGAGACAATTTGGCCTAAGAAGCAGCTGCTTTCACTTTCCCAATAAGATCAGCTGCATCTTGAACGGTCAAGATATTCTCAGCTCCCCCTTCTCCTATTGAGACACCAAACTTCTCTTCCAAAGCCATCATGATCTCAACCTGTCAAAGTTTGAACTTTTTTTTTATCAGATTCACAACTTAATCTGCTTGACATAAAAACCAATCAAATATCCATCAGGTATATATACACACACATATACATACACCTATATTATTTTCTTTTATATCACTGTCACCTCAATTACCACGAAGAAAATAATATCTATTGCAAGTAATTATATAATGTATAATTACTAGAAAAATTTGGCATAGTTATTACAATTATTAGAAGAATTTGACGTGTATGTCACACAAAAGAAATTAATCCAAACTAATATTGTCTTTAAACTACCTATGAAAAAAAAATAACAACCCATATATCTAACTCGGAATTTTTTTTTTTTTTTTTTTTTTTAAATGTCATGATCTTGATTGTGCAAATTTTGGTAAATATGAGCTTGGGCTGAGCATGGTGCCCCAAAAAGGATACATGAGTACGACACTGTCCAAATAATCGTGTATAGCCCAATTCATCATAAGAGAAAAGAGACATACAGTGTCAAGCGAATCAGCCCCCAACTCTGCAAACTTGGTTGAGGGCGTGACAGAATTTTCATCAATTGATAGTTGCTTTGCAATCGTGCTCTGCACTGTTTTCAGAGTTTCTGAATTAGCCTGCACATTTACATACATATATATACACACACATCAAAGACAGTATAAATAAAATGATCCGTTTAATTCGCTAATTCGAGTTGAGATGTGATTTTATGTGAGTTTTTTACTGTAACAAAAAAATTAGATGTAACTGTTTCTGAAAGCTTTTTACTATAGTAAAACTCGAATCGGCGAAATAAACAGAGTCAAAAATTGTTAATCAAATGTCACAATTTTTCTTAGGCATTTAGGGGACTCACAATGGAGCATGAAATTCTACTAGTCTTGAAGCAACTAGATGGGAGTGGAAGCGATCTCTCTGTTGCCCTGGTGATTTTGATTTTAGGAGCAAGTCTTAGGCCACCAACCAAAGGGCTTCTCTGAAAAATAAAACAATCATGTTTTATTAGTTTGGGTACATATCTGACTCTTTTTTTTTTTTTCTTTTTTGACCCCAAAAAACAATATATTAAGAAGGGCGGCACTTGGACTTACAATGGAAGAAGATAAACTGTGGCTAAGTTGGCAAATTGTGCTTCTGCAAGCGTTATTGCAAGGGAGCGAAGCTACGGGAATTGTGGAAGTTGAAACGAAAGAAGCCATTAGTCAGAAACAAATATCTGAAATTTGAAAAGGCAAAAAAGGTTTGTTAAGCTGATGTTGAGAAATAAGAGGCCCATATTGCTTGAACCATATATAAACCTGCTTGGAGTTAATGTTCGATTATACCAAAGAAACTTCTCCAATCGACCATTGTATTTGGCGGATTATACCATGCTGTTAATGAACGTATTCAGACAACAATGAATTCGATAAACCCAATTAAAATTCAAACTTCAAAAAGAGAGGCTGCCATTAATTATTAGTTTGCTCAGGGGACAAGTGTACTATTGGCAAAAGTGAGGGATAATTCTTATAAAATTATCTTATTAAGATATTTTTTCTGATTGAATCTCGACTGGGGATGTAGCTCAAACGGTAGAGCGCTCGCTTTGCATGCGAGAGGTACGGGGTTCGATACCCCGCATCTCCAATTTTTTCTCTTACGTTTTTCAATATCATTCATTTTATTTTTTACCCCATTTTCGTTATGAATTTTTTATTACTACCCTTTGTCTTTTGCGGCCGTTGATGGCCAGTCGCATTGATTGAACAATGCTGTCCCCGCTTCCGAAATCAACAAGACAGCAACGGAGTGTGGGGTGAGATAATTCGGATTAATAAATCGTATTCGTGCTAATTTATTTATTAATTATGTCTAAAAATATTAATTTAAATATGATTTATTTATTAAATGTGTTAAAAATGTGACGTAACGGAAGCGTAAAATTGTATCACGTAATTCTGTTAATAATACCGAAAAACGAAAGGTAAGTAATTTATTGATTCGAAAGAATACTAAAAAACAAGCAAAGTGGAGAAAAAACTTCTCTAAAAATTTTATTATCAAAATATCAATAATGAAAATAACAAGTTATCCTACTATTTAAAGAGAACTATAATTAGAAATCGAAAAGGAAACTATCTCTAATTAATTTCTTTCTAATTTTAAAAATAAAGAGACTATTTAAACTTAGAATTTAAAGATAAAGATAAAAGACTATCTAAACTTAGAATTTAAAGATAATCTCTTTTAATTAAAGATAAAAATTATCTCTTCCTTCTGGCAGCAGGCGCTACATCAGTCCCTCCGGCGTGAAAAGGATTCGACCTCGAATCAGAATCTTCTATCTCACCGGCAAAAGGAACAAAATGCTTAATATTAAAAACGTCAGAAGTGTTAACATTCGAAGGGAGGCGCAACCGGTAGGCATTGGGATTGATCTTCTCAAGCACTTCTAAAGGACCGATTTTTCTGGCCTTCAACTTGTTGTACTCATGAAGAGGAAAACGTTCTTTTATTAAAACAACCCACACAAGATCATCAACATTAAATTCCATGGCGCAACGATGGCGATCGGCTGCAGCCTTATACTTTGCAGTAGTAGTTGCCAAATGATTATAAGTTACTTGATGGATATGCTGCAAATCTATCACGAAACCAACAGCTTTTCCATGAATTCGAGTGCGGTCAGGAAGCGGAGTAAGATCAAGAGGACAACGAGGAACACAGCCATAAACCACCTGAAAAGGGCTGAAGCTAGTGCTTCGGTTCTTAGCATGATTGTGAGCAAACTCCGCTTGGCTAAGCTTAATATCCCACGACTTAATATGATCTCCAACAAGGCTTCGAAGTAAATCTCGTAGAGCACGATTGGTAACTTTGGTTTGGCCATCGGTTTGTGGATGGTAAGCTGAACTCATATCTATACTTGTATTAACCAATTTCTAAAGGGGCCTCCAAAAGTGACTCAAGATACGAGAATCTCGATCGAAAACAATGGAAGTAGGGAGACCATGGAGGCGGTAAACTTCCTTGAAGAACAATTGAGCCACTTGAACTGCATCGGTAGTTCTCTTGCAAGGAATAAAATGAGCCATTTTAGAAAAGCGATCAACCACTACAAAAATAGAATCATTACCCTTTTGAGTGCGATGAAGGCCGAGAACAAAGTCCATGTTAATATCGGTCCATGGCTGCGTTGGAATAGGCAAAGGCATGTAAAGGCCGTCGTTGGAAGCATGACCTTTGGAGGTGTGACAAACTCGACAACGTTCCACATAGCGCTCCATATCTCGGCGAAGTGTAGGCCAAAAATAAGAAGTAGATACCAAATGAAGCGTTCTATCTCGACCAACATGACCCTCTCCATGTAGTTCTTTTATGATTTGCAATCGTAAGCTACAATCCGTAACACAAAGACGGCTGCCCAAGAAGAGAAAATCATCATGCATCACATATTCAAATCTTGTACCCCCACGTACATCTTCTAGAATCTGAGAAAAGAAAGGATCGGATGGATACAATTCGGGAAAAGTGGAGAATCCCGGTACTGATACATGAAGTGTTGCAAGTAGAGAATGGTGATGGCTCAATGCATCGACCACTCGATGAAGGACACTCGATTGATGCTTGATAACAAAAGTAAATTGTTGGAGATAGGCTATCCAAGAAGCAAGTCGAGCCAAAACCTTGTCTTGACTTCCGAGATGTTTTAAAGCGTCATGGTTGGTGTAAAGAACAAATTCCTTGTGAAAAAGATAATGACGCCAATGTTTAATGGCTTGAACCACTGCATAAAATTCCACATCATAAGTACTATAACGAGCTCGTGAACCGGAGAGCTTCTCACTATAATAAGCAACGGGTCGTCCTTGTTGACTAAGAACGGCGCCTATACCAACCTTAGAGGCGTCACTATGCAGCTCAAAAGTAAGAGAAAAGTCTTGGTAAAACCAAAATAGGGGTTGTGGTGAGCTTGTGTTTAATTTGCTCAAAAGCCTTGGCAGCCTCTGGATTCCAAGCAAATTTTCCATCCCGAATACAATCCATAATCGGGGCTACAATGCTACTAAAGTGGGAAATAAACCGGCAGTAGAAAGAAGCTAACCCATGAAAGCTTCGAACTTCAGTGACGGTGCGCAGAGTTGGCCATGATCGAATAGATTCCACTTTGTTTTGATTCACTGCCAAACCTTCCTTTGAAACAACATAACCAAGAAATAGAACTTGGTCGGAACCGAATTCACACTTTTTAAGAGCCGCATAAAATTTATCTCGCCGCAGTACTAAGAGAACTTTTCAAAGATGTCGGAGATGATCTTTTATAGTAGCGCTAAAAATAATAATATCATCAAAATAAACAACGGTGAACTTACCGATAAACGGGCGAAGCACTTGGTTCATTACTCTCATAAAGGTGCTCGAGACATTACAAAGCCCGAATGACATCACTAACCATTCAAATAGACCCTCGCATGTTTTGAACGCCGTTTTCCATTCGTCCCCGGGTCGAATCCGAATTTGATGGTAGCCGCTCTTAAGATCTAGCTTTGTGAAAATAGTGTCTCCACTTATTTGATCAATGAGGTCATCGAGGCGAGGAATCAAAAAGCAGTATCTCACAGTAATCTTATTAATAACACGGCTGTTCACACATATGCGCCAAAAGCCATCTTTCTTCAGAATTAGGAGTGCATGGATGACACAAGGACTGAGACTCTCCCGTAAATATCCTTTTGCAATCAACTCTTCAACTTGTCGACGAAGCTCTTCATGTTCACTCGGACTCATTCGATAGAGGCGTCACTATACAATATAATTAGGTTTCCCAAAGTCTTAATCGCATCCAGAGTCAATTTTGCCACGCCAGCATGCATTTTACGTTACAACTAGTTGACCGGTGACAGAGACGTTATAACTCACCGGTCGACCTGTCCTTTACGAACCGGTCGACTTGTCTGCACTGACGAAAGTTGTTTTCCTAGTTTTTCAACACGGGAAACTTGCATAAAGCCTCAGTTTTGATTCAAGCAACCCAATAGAGAAATTACCTGATCAAAACAGTCATATAATAGTCTTCCTATATTAAACAACTCTTAAAATAATAATTCAACCAATTTAACTAGATTTAATTTATCAATTAATTCACCCGATAAATCACTCATGAATTAACCATTCTCATATTAACTTTGAACCTATTTTACAGAAATAACACAAGTTACCAATATGTAGGAAATACGTCGTATCGTTACAGGAAATTATGTGAGCTAGCAAAGGGACCCGATGGACATATATAAATCAAGCTCCTATAATCACAACGCTACTTGTAAACCAACAATTCCGTCTCATGATTATAAAACTCTAGCGTTATTCCACTAAAAGCCTAGAGCTGCACTCTCGATTTATATAGCATATTTACAAAGCTCTGATTAGCTCTAGTCCATGACTCAATATATTAGTGTATCATCCCCATAGGATATCCATAATCGACTTGAGGTCAAGTTCATTCCACTATCTATGAATAACGAATCTAGGCATACACGAGTCATACCCCCAATGTACCGGCAAGCATACCTTTACATAATGTCAGGATGTCTCCCTTTTAGTACATCAAAGGATACAAGTCAAGCATACAGATTCATCATCCATCTCAGGATTAAGATGACAACATATAATTCGTCAAAAGTGAATTGTTTTATTCAAACAGAATTATTAATTAAAACAATTCAACTTTGGTCCGATCCAATATAGATTTCACCATTAGAAACTATATCAATGTCTCCACGCATGGAGTCCCACCTCCGACGACCAAGACAAGCCGTCTCCGTTAGGAAGTGGACAACATAACAATCTTAACATGAATAAAGCGCCCAACTTTATTCCATCGATTGTGGATCATAAGATTTAGACTATCATCTTTAGATTCTTGTCTTCTACATGTTCTTCACATTACATGCATGACTTAAAGATTTAGAATGACAGTCTCAGACTTTCAGTTTGCTTATTATACATTCAACTATTATGAATATAAAGAGGACAATACATAGATATATGAAATAAACAAATCTTTATTAATAGTCAAAATGTCTCAAAGAATATTGTTACATTTATTCCTAAGGGCATAAACGCTAACAATCTCCCACTTGCACTTAAGTGAGTAAATGTGACATGCTACGCATCCCCAAGGGCCTGGACCGAGCCTGAGTTTTTCTTCTCATGCACGGCCCTGCACTGTGCAGGGCTGTGCCAGGCACAGCCCAGGCCCTTAATGGGGCTGGTGTCAAGCGTGACGTGCCGGCCCGGCACGGCACGTTTGACACCACTAGGTAAAATGTAAATACTGAGAATATTTAAATACCTTTGAATTATTTAAATTTACTCGTCATAAATATTTATTAATCAATAATTAATTTGTTAAACTAAATTAAGCACACTTATAAATCTCAATTACCTTAATTAATCTAATTTAATTCTTCAGAGTGTTACAAAAATAAATAAATTTTACCTACAAATATTAAAATTTACATTATTTGTATTTAATATGTCATATAAACTTTCATATTATATGACATATCATTAGATTGTAGATGATACATATAGTTAATCGTGTCAATTCATATCACTTTATGTTATGAGGTCAACTCTAACCTAACTATTTTATTAATCGTGTTAATCTAATTATAGTCTAAATCTATTTATAATAAATCAAATTCGCTAATTTCATATAAATTTTAAATCGTATCGTTATATCACGACTTGAATTATCAACCCTAGTCCACTCTCAAAACTCCCGTCTCCATACAAAGTATGGCACATTGTGATGATATAAGTTGCCAACTTAAACCCATCTTATGACCAATCACCATTATATAATACGACACCCAAAAGTACGATTACCGCTAACCGGCATTCAGTCGCATTCTCACACGTGACTTCCACTCAAAATAGTATTAGCATTAGCACCCGTCCTCTTGAGCTTTACTGTACAATTCCGTTGCTTTCGGCCCTAATCTCACCGCCAACTGTCGGTTACCGTCGCCGCCTTTGGTTACTTTTAATAGTTATGCGCATTTTAAAGGCGTTGCCGTGAACGAAAGGTTTGACCCCAAATAATCCCCCGACCAACACGCTGTGCCCTTTTCTTCAATTTGTTTTTTTTTTTCGTTTCAGTTTTCTTCCTTCCTATCCATCCTAAATTACTGTACTGCCCCTCACGCCCATATGTACAAAATCATGAGAAGAAAATTTTAATCTATAAAATTATTCAAGAAGAATTTGTAAATTATTATTAGTCTAAAAAAATATTTTTTTATTTGGTTTGGAATAATAATATTGATGAAAATACATTCAAAAGAAAATAATATTGATGACAAAAATGATTTAATTAAAATAAAATAATAATAATAAAGAGAGAATAAAAGTGGGACGGAGATATGGAGAGATGTTAAAAACGGCAGAAAGTGGCAGGAAGGAGGGGCAAAGGAAGGAAGGTAGGACGAGTAATTACAGGG
>NW_010364300.1:48099-112796 GCF_000414095.1 Morus notabilis
TTCGGCCCTCGTTTCGTACCCCCTCGACGGTAGCCGTCAAACCCCACCCACCCACCCAACTCAACCCTCTCTGTTTTTTCCGTCAACCGAGAAAACAATAAAGAAACCCAAACCCACAAAACGACACACCAATTACTCACCCACGCAGAGAAAGACAATCAGAGAAAGCGAAAATGCCGGTGTTTCTTTTCAATATCCGGTTCTCATAATCCCCTTTTTGCTAAACCTAATTATTTCTCCGATATTCAGCTCTTCATCGGTACGTTTCTGATTTGGGTCTGATTCCTTTTTCTGTATCTATATATGTTTTTGGGGAATCTCTGGCGTTTGTTTAGTTTGTTGATATGTGTTTGATTTGTTTTTGAAGATCCAAGTGCATTTGTTTGTTTTCTTTTAGGTTTTATTTTGGTTTTTTTAGATTTGGGTTTTTGTTTTTGGGTCTAAAGCTGGTGACTTTTTAGCTATTCTGTTTCTTAGAGCTTACAATTTCGCCGATCTGAAAGTTCTTATCTTGGTCACCGAAACCCTAACCCTAATCCGCTTGAAATATTTTCTCGCCGTCCCAGTTTCCAGATCGGCGATGTTCTGTTTCACTTTCTAAAGATTAGACCTTTTTTTGGACCTAGATCGGAGGTGTTACGATAACAGGGGTTCAATGGAAGAGGACGACGAGATCCAGTCGCACTTATCTCCGAGGAGCGGATCTCCGGCGTCGCCGAGGCCGGTGGGGCGTATAACGGTGACGGTGGCGGCGGCGCCACCTCAGCAGCATTCGCCGGCGGCCCAGAACACTCTCACTCTTGCCCTGCCGATCCAACAGACGAGGAACGGCGGCGGGGGGGGGGGGGGGGGGGGGGGGGGGTGGCTGGCCCCTGCCGATCCAACAGACGAGGAACGGCGGCGGTGGCGGAGGCGGAGGGAGAGAGGATTGCTGGAGCGAAGGCGCGACGGCGGTGCTGATCGAGGCGTGGGGGGAGCGCTACTTAGAACTGAGCCGAGGGAATCTGAAGCAAAAGCACTGGAAAGAGGTTGCGGATATTGTGAGTATCAGAGAGGACTATACGAAGACCCCCAAGACGGATATTCAGTGCAAGAACCGAATCGATACTGTCAAGAAGAAGTACAAGCTTGAGAAGGCCAAGATCGCTGCCGGTGGAGGTCCCAGCAAGTGGCCTTTCTATGATAGGCTTGACCATTTGATCGGCCCCACCGCGAAGATCTCTGGCTCTGGAAGCCACGCCGTGGCCGCCTTAGCCAACGCCGCATCTCAGCAGCAGGCACAAAAGGTGCCGTTGGGAATCCCGGTTGGGGTTCGCAGGGTGAGTCCATTTCATGGTCAGCAGCGAGACCAGAAGCCCCAGCTGCAGTTGAAGAACCAGAAGATACAGTTCAAGAGAAGGGGAGGCCCCGTGGATTCGGGCTCTTCAAGGGAGGCGTCGCCTGCGTCGACTGATAGCTTCCCATTTGATGTTTATGAGAGAAAGAGGCCGAGGACGGCCAGGGAAATGAACATGAATATGAATATGAATATGAACTCGAATTTGAATTCGAACCCGGCAGTGAGAGATGGGGGAAGGGAAAAGAAGGGGTGGGGGAGTGCAGTTAAGGAGTTGACGCAGGCGATATTGAAGTTTGGGGAGGCTTACGAGCAGGCGGAGAGCTCAAAGTTGCAGCAGGTGGTGGAGATGGAGAAGCAGAGGATGAAGTTTGCCAAGGATTTGGAGCTGCAGAGGATGCAGTTCTTCATGAAGACACAGTTGGAGATTTCTCAGCTCAAGCATGGGAGAAGAGGAGGTGGGATTGGGAATGCCAGTAATCATCATAGTAACAACAATAACAATAATAGTGATAGCAGCAACTAAGGTTTTAGAACTGGCTCATTGGGGTTTGGTTTCTTTCTGTGATCTTAATGGTAGAAAAGAAAAGAAGGAAAAGAAATCCATGTTGGAGATAGTTGTATCATAACTCGAGGATCCAAATGTATTTGTCTCTTAACCCCAAATTTAATCACCATTTGATCGCCTCCTCTCCTTTTTTTTTTTCTTTTTTTTTTTTTTTTGCTAAACATTTTGAGTTTGTGAGATTAGTAGACGCTGACAGTAACTGCTTTGTGAGACACGATCTGCTTTCGCATATGCACTAATCTTTTTTGTATTATTCTTAGAATTTTTCTTAAGCAAATAAAATCTACCAACAAGAATCCGTTTTTTTTCACAAGGGTTGTTTAGTTGAGGGATTCGTATTCTGATTCGAATCATGGTTTATGGTTCGCTACAGTATTTTCTCTCACAAAAAATACATATAAATCGAAAATAGTTTTAATCTCATGATTCTAATACATGAACTAAACGTCTCTAAGTTTTTTCATTTTAGAGCTTTCTTTCACAAAAATTTAAATTTAACATTCTTACTGCAATGTTTTCCTCTATAAATTCACTTTTTAACTAAATTTTCTATCTCAAATAGTAAAAAAGAACAGCCTCAAGGCTTAAGCAAATAAAAGGTGGAATCTTAGAATTTTCTTAACGCTGCCTTCATGGACACGAAGCTTTGCTATACATGGAATCTAAACGAAGCCACTGGAAATTCTGAGACATAAATTTGCACTTAAAGCAGAGAATTTATCCGTCCGTCACTTTAGTAGTGCTGCCATCTTCTCCAAAATTCAAGTGTATGGATTCTTGTCGGGTAAGGGTACAGTTTACTATAAGCTAGAAGTAGAAATCTGCCTCGAAATCTATGTTCGTTTGAAATCTAACGCAAAGAATCACATCTCTTTCGGAAAGAAATTACATATAGAAAACTTTTGGAGAACCCACAGAAAGTAGCGTAATTCGATCGTTGAAATTGAAAAAAAACATCGATCGAATCTTTTGGCAATGAAGTTAACTTAAGCTATTACTTTATCAATTGGCTGTCTCTTTGTTGAACAACTCGAGCTTGAATCTGATGTTTTCGAAATGAAAAGTGTTGGGGACTAAAATCCGGACCAATTATGATTGAGTATTACTTCTCAATAAGTAAAGGTGGTCTATAAAGCAAGAAAAACAAAGGCTATGAATTCTTTATTCTTACTTCTTTACATTTGGTTACACACATTTGATTTTAATTCAAACTTTCAAACACTAATAACATAGATAGGTATCAGAACTTTCTTGCATTGAAAGCATCAAACCAGAAGATTTATCTGGAACTTAAGCAAATCATAATAAGTCACTTCCGCACAAGTCACAAGTCTAGCTAGTAGCTAGAATATAGAAAAGAAAAATAAAATGTGATCATCAGCGTAAAGCAAACTACACAATGCAAAAAAGCGCAGAGGGGAAAAAAAAAAAAAAAAAAAAAAAAAAAAGAAAAAGGTCACAGTCCCCAGCTCTGAAAAATCCAAGTTGAGTGATTTGGAATGTTGGAGAAGAGACGGCGAAATCATGATTTCTTGGTAGCAACTCAACAGACAACAGGGTCATGTTCTATCCTTTCGCTTGGACTGGCTACAATTTTCCATTCAATCGTATTATTTTGGATTTGATACTAATTTAAATTTTAATATTTGTGTATTAATTGATGTAGTATATGAATTTTTATTTTTATATTGATAAATGTTTAAAATATTGACATGTCAATTAATAATAAAATATTGTATTTATTAATAAAAAAATATGACAATATTCATGTTACATCAGTTAATACATAAAAATTTAAATTTAAATTGGTGTCTCTAACATTATTCTTTTAAATTTTTAAAAAAGCCTGTTAGCTTAACAAAATTGGAAGTTATCTAAAGTACACCTTATAGATCTAGCTAGAACCATGATCCATTAACGACAAACGACAACATGAAATAGTTAGCATCATATTGACTAAGCAGCAGAGATTGCCGCAATCATGTGCATGATGCATCCAAGCACGAAAAATCGGTGGCCAATTTAGGTTGGGTTGGTTGGACACTCGTTCACCTCGTAAAAAGAGTTTAGAGTTCAAGTTGCCTCGACCGTGTTGGTACAATTGTCTAGAAAATAATAAAAAATAGGCTAATATGAAAAGCTTAAGAAAGTATACAGGTTAATTTTTAGTTACAGAAATTAATAGGTTATAGCTTGTCAAGTTATGGTTCATAACCAGATAAGTTATTGATAAACTTATTAAGTTATGGTTCATAGGCAGACAAGTTATGGACAATTATGGACAATAACTTGTCAAGTTATGGTTCATAACCATATAAGTTGTGGACGAAAACAGTAATTTAGCATATTTATTAACTTATGTAAACTATTGGTCTATTAATTTTAATTCATCTCAAATCTTGACTTATTTCTCTTTTTCTCCCCAATTGTTTTCAGGGTGTCAATGGGCCCGTAAAACGACCAGAGGTTATCTAGGTTAACCTTCTAGTTTTCTTAGGGTTCACGGATTTGAGTTTTTAATTCGAGTTGAAATGTGATATTTTTTTAGAGCTTTTAACTGTAGCAAAAAATGTTAGATGTGACATTTTTTGAGAGTTTTTAACTATAAAAATTTAAAATTGAAAACTCAAATCGATAAAATAAACGAGACTTTAATGAAAAAAGCACAAAAAATGGGTTTCGTTTCATGCAAAAAGTACAATTCAAAAGTGTTTGCCTTTTTTTTTTTTCATATAAAGTACTTATAACTCGAACTTGAATGTTAAGATTTACTGCTTATAGCAAGATGATTATGTCTTATCACTAGACTACATTATTGTGAGCAAAGTATCCGTTGATTTCTTACGCGTATATTCTGGACACGTTGTCATCTATGTATATAAAGATTCATCACCAAATGCGATGAACAATATTATTGCTTCTAAAATTGCTGCTGCTAGAGTTCACATGACGGCATACGACAGCCAATATTCTAGGACAATTATTTGAGCTACAAGAATATCAGTTCCAACTAGTCTATAGTTGGCTTTGAATTTTGGTTCAACACCAGAAAAAAAAAAAAAAGAAAAAAAAGAAAAAAGAGAAACAATGTGGGAATGGCTCTCCTAAGTCAAACACCATATTACCATGCATGTTCTCTCCACCTAGGCACCACTGACTCTTGAAATGGTGTGCCACTACTACCATCTCTGAATTCAAATCTAAAATCAAACCCCCCAAAAAAGAAAAAGAAAAAAAAAAGTCCAATCTTCATACGTATCTAGGACCCTTGATCTGAATGATTTGCAAGGCCCAACAAATCCCCACACTTGATGGCACGTGTGGAGCCCACACACCGGCCATTTGCGTTTGACTAAAGTGGCTGGTGTGGTGAGTGCTGTTGTACGCTATTACTCACATGCGTTTATCACACCTTTCCTTTTCTTCTTCTGGGTTAACCTCAAAATCATCCAAAAGGGGTCACTTTTCCCATATTTTATTTTCTGTAATAAATCCAATCAGATGGTAATTAAACTTGTAATCATAATAATATAATTGCACATTCTTTAGTTAAAAATGGGGTAAAACCTTATTAACCTGGGCTCCCCATGGGGGGGAAAAAAAAAAAACAAAAAAGAGTGAGATTTTGGTTGCTTGTACACGTGGCCTAATGATTCAAAAATGGCTCTCAAACTTTGATGGTGAAACGTGTCTAAGAGGTATTGGTGAGGCAAAATTTGGCAACAACCGGGGCGGGGCTGATCCTGATGATCACATGGGTCCACTCAAATATTGGGACTTGTTTGGACCACTGATAGCCAATAGGACTGAAAATGAAAGTTCAAAAACGTTACCCAACAATAGACAAAGTTGCAGGTCAATTTTGAGTGACACATAGCGAGGAGGAAAAAAAAAAAAAAAAAAATTGCACTCTTGTTGTTTTTGCACTAGTGGCTTCAGACATCAATACTAGTACTACCCACCAACAGGTAGTGTTGCGAAAATCAAATGGCTTTGGTTTATTGTTTCATCACAACATTTGAGAGGTACAAACCTGAGTGCTATAATTCAATATTACAACAGTAGATAAGGCGATCTGAGTCAGGTCACCATGACTTAAAATTTAAACGGCGTTAATGAGTACATGTGTTATTTATAACAACATATATTATAAACGTGTTGTATTCGAATTAAAATTTTATGATACGTTAAGTGAGTTGTGTTCAATGGTTTATAATATGATTGGTTAATAAATTACCACAAATACGACTTATCAACACGATTTTCATTTCTGATCATAAGGACAATAGACATCTAAAATCTTGCTTATAACTTAATTTTGAATTACTTTACTTTCATGCAGTAATGCAAGTTACTTATGGGATTTGGTAGATTCTACTTTTTCAGTATATTATTAGAAGCAATATGTCACAATCCGTAAATTCTTGTCCCATTTTAAGTGTTAAAGGGTTGCAAGAAGACTCTAGGATTCTCTAGAATGTTCTACTATTGTCTACCATATGGAATATTCTAGATAATTCTAGAGAAGTATAGACTTTAGGAGAACCTTAGAGTTCTCTAGAACCTTGTGAATGATTCTTAATAGAGTAGTCATTTGTGGAATACTCTAGAAACTTGTAGATATGTCCACCTTGTGTATAATTCTTTAGAGAGTTCTAGACTAGATAGTGGTCTATAGAATTCTAGAATGTTCATAGAAGGGTCCCCTTGGCCTATAAATAAGGGGAACCTCCTCATTTGTGGACTAAGTTCCAAAATAGCCTTGTAAAGTTCTCTTCTAGTAATACAATTTTACTTGTCTACTCTTTGTCTGCCTTCGTGAGTTTGAGTAAATTAGGCTTTCTTAGCATTTAAGTGAGTGCTAAGGCCGCACGTTTACTTACTTGAAGAGTAAGAGCGTGACAAGTGGTATCAGAGCCACGTTCTGGACATGGCAAAGAACACCAAGGATCAAGTGATTGGATCCGACACCACCAACGTGGAGTCATCGCAACAAGGACGGGGTCGTGAGGAGCAACGTGACCCCACCTCGCCAAAACTACGGGGGAAGTCTAAGGACTTAGTCTCTAGCTTTGAGGTACGCTTGACTCGAGTGGAGGAAAGCATGGGCGACTTAGGTGCACGCATGGAGAACCTAGACCAACGAGTGGAAGGTCTAGAGGCGGACTTTGCCGAAATCCATGAGGAGGTGCGTGAAGCCCTAACCAAGCTAGGAGAGTTCAACAGGGCAGACTTGCAGGCCCTTCGAGACGAGTTTATGGCGGAAGTGACCCGTTTGCGAGACGTCCACCAGAGGGAACTCAACAGCGTGCTTACTCAGTTGGAAGAAGCACGAGGCGATCTTGCCTTGTGCAAGAAGGCAGTGGTTATAGGCGCACCTACACCTGCCATGGAACCACGCCGAATTGATATTCCGAAGCCAAAAAGTTTCGCAGGTACGCGTAATGCTCGAGAGGTAGACAACTTCTTGTGGGGGCTAGAACAATACTTTGGTGCCGTGGGCATTTTAGAAGATGAGACCAAAGTCAAGACTGCAGCTTTGTACCTCACGGACACTGCCATGCTCTGGTGGCGCCGAAGGCAAGAGGACATAAGGAGAGGTACGTGTTCCATCACTACCTTTGATACTTTTAAGAGTGAACTCAAAAAGCAATTCTACCCTGAGAATGCCGAGGAGGAAGCTCGTGGCCGCCTCCGAAGGCTAAAGCACTCGGGCAGCATTCGAGACTATGTGAAGGAATTCACCAACCTTGTGCTCGAGATCCCTGATTTGTCTGACAAAGACTCCCTCTTCTTCTTTATGGACGGTCTGCAGCATTGGGCTAAGACCGAGCTTAGGCGTCGTGGAGCACAAGACTTGGCCACCGCCATTGCCATAGTCGAAAGCTTCACGGACTACATGAACCAAAAAGAGATGCCCAAGCCTAAAGACAAGAAAGGGGGCGCCAACAAAGGTGGGGGAGAGCACAATCGAAGCAACCGCTAGGAAGACAACCAAAGCCGAAATCAAAACTCGTCAAAGCCAAAAGATAAAGGCAAGCAAGGCGAGAATTTTGATCGGTCCGTCCCTAGGCGAGGTTGCTTCTTGTGCGGCAGTCCTCATTGGACAAGAGATTGCCCGAAGACAAAGGCCCTCAATGCCTTGACTGCCAATCTGGAGGAACAAAGGTCAAGTGATGGCAAGGAGGATGCTCAAGTTGGTTCTTTACAACTTCTTAACGTCATCCAAAGTACTCCGAAGATTCAAGCCAAGGGACTTTTATTCGTGGATGCCACTATCAACGGGAAGGATACAAGGGCCTTAATCGATACATGTGCATCTCATAACTTCATCTCCATTGAAGAAGCTAAGAGACTAGGCCTTAAGGTAGTTGGCGGGGCTGGTTCTATGAAAGCTGTCAACTCCATGGCCAAGCCAATACAAGGCATAGCTCGGGGCGTGAAGACTACCCTCGGTGCATGGGTAGGACACTTAGATCTGACTGTGGTACCCTTGGACGACTTCAAAGTGGTTCTTGGGATGGAGTTCCTCGACCAAGTAAAGGCCTTCCCCATTCCATTTGCCAACACCATGTGTATCTTGGATGGAGAGAAGACTTGCGTAGTACCAACGGTGAGATCTACCAAGTCCGATACAAAGGTGTTGTCCGCCATGCAATTCGAAAAGGGGGGACGAGGAGAGCTATTTAGCCATCCTTAAGGAGTATGACGATGAGGAATCATCTCCTCAATTAATCATGCCCAAGCAAGTTCGAGACGCCATTGACGAGTTCAAGGATGTCATGCCGGAGGAGTTGCCCAAAAGGCTACCACCAAGGAGGGAGGTTGATCATCAAATCGAGTTAGAGCCCGGAGCCAAACCACCGGCTATGAGTCCCTACCGCATGGCACCACCGGAGTTAGCAGAGTTAAGAAAACAACTAAAGGGTTTAATTGATGCAGGGTTCATTAGGCCCTCCAAAGCCCCATTCGGTGCGCCGATTCTCTTCCAAAAGAAGAAGGATGGTTCTCTTCGTATGTGCATCGACTACCGAGCTCTCAACAAGGTCACTATCAAGAACAAGTATCCCATCCCGTTAGTCGCGGATCTATTTGATCAACTTGGTCATGCTCGGTACTTCACCAAGTTGGATCTTCGCTCGGGGTACTATCAAGTTCGCATTGCCGAAGGTGACGAGCCCAAGACCGCATGTGTAACAAGGTATGGCTCTTACGAGTTCTTAGTCATGCCTTTCGGTCTCACAAACGCACCAGCTACTTTTTGCACATTAATGAACAAGCTTTTCCACCCTTATCTCGACCAATTTGTAGTGGTCTATTTGGATGATATTGTGATATATAGCCGAACCATGGAGGAACATGAGGAACACTTGAGGAAAGTGTTTCAAGTCTTAAGAGACAATGAGCTATATGCCAAGAAAGAGAAGTGTTCCTTTGCCCAAGAAGAAGTATTGTTCTTGGGTCATAAGATAAAAGGTGGAAAGCTCATGATGGAGAATACCAAGGTGCAAACCATCCAAGAATGGGAGCCACCCACCAAAGTGCACGAGTTAAGGTCCTTTCTCGGCCTTGTGAACTACTATCGCCGCTTCATCAAGGGCTATTCAGCCCGAGCGGTACCTTTGACGGATCTTCTTAAGAAAAATCGACCATGGGAATGGAGCACGGAGTGTCAACATGCCTTTGAAGACCTAAAGAAGGCAGTTTGTGAAGATCCAGTCCTTAGCTTGCCTGATAACTCCAAGCCATTCGAAGTCCACACCGACGCCTCGAACTTTGCTATTGGAGGAGTACTTATGCAAGATGGCCATCCAATTGCTTACGAGAGCCGCAAGCTTAATGACACGGAGCGCCGCTATACCGTTCAAGAGAAGGAAATGACGGCAATTATCCATTGCCTCAGGGTATGGCGACACTACCTCTTAGGCTCAAGGTTTGTCATTATGACGGACAATGTGGCTACAAGCTATTTTCAGACTCAGAAGAAGCTTAGTCCAAAGCAAGCTCGGTGGCAAGACTTTCTTGCGGAGTTCGATTACACCTTGGAGTATAAGCCGGGGAAAGCCAACGTGGTAGCCGATGCTTTAAGGCTACAAGTTATTTTCAGACTCAGAAGAAGCTCAGTCCAAAGCAAGCTCGGTGGCAAGACTTTCTTGCGGAGTTCGATTACACCTTGGAGTATAAGCCGGGGAAAGCCAACGTTGTAGCCGATGCCTTAAGCCGCAAAGTGGAGTTAGCATCTATCAGTCGAGTTGATAGTCCCTTTCTTGGTCGCATCAAGGATGGCTTACAACTGGATCCCCTAGCCAAAAGTCTTATAGCACTTGTGGAAGAAGGCAAAACAAGGCGCTTTTGGCTAATCGAAGGCTTACTGTACACAAAGGGGAGTCGCCTCTTTGTGCCGAAGTGGGGAAATCTTCGACGGGAGTTGATCAATGAGTGCCACGACTCTAAGTGGGCTGGTCATCCAGGTATGAAACGTACCCTTGCTTTGTTGAAAACCACTTACTATTGACCTCAGATGCGGGACGAAGTGGAGTCCTACGTGAGGACTTGTCTTGTGTGCCAACAAGACAAAATTGAACAACAAACACCTGCGGGTTTGCTCGAGCCATTACCAATCCCAGAGAGGCCTTGGGAAAGTGTTTCCATGGACTTCATCACTTCCTTACCGAAGTCTGAAGGATTCGGAAGCATTATAGTGGTGGTCGATCGGTTCAGCGAGTATGCCACTTTTATTCCAGCACTAGCAGATTGCACTGCCGAAGAAACAGCTCGGTTATTCCTACGCCATGTGGTTAAACTTTGGGGAATCCCTTCTAACATAGTGAGTGATCGAGATCCTCGCTTTACGGGCCGATTCTGGACGGAGTTGTTCAAGTTGCTTGGCTCGGATCTAAACTTTTCCACTAGCTTCCATCCTCAAAGCGACGGTCAAACCGAACGCATGAATGCAATTTTGGAGCTATACTTAAGGCACTACGTGAGTGCCAACCAACGAGATTGGGCAAAGCTACTCGATGTAGCCCAATTCTCTTATAATCTCCAACGAAGTGAGACAACCAATCGAAGTCCTTTTGAAGTAATCATGGGACAGCAGCCTACAACACCTCTTGCGCTTACCACAAACTATGAAGGCAAGAGTCCAGCCGCGTTCAAGTTTGCTAAGTCATGGCATGAGCAAGCCGAATTGGCACGGGCCTACTTGAACAAAGCAACAAAGAGAATGAAGAAATGGGCAGACAAGAAGAGGAGGCCTTTAGAGTTCAAAGAAGCCGATCTTGTCATGGTAAAGATCCTTCTCCAACAATTCAAAACTTTCAGAAGAGTTCACAAGGGATTGATTAGAAGGTATGAAGGTCCCTTTCCAATGCTGAAACGTGTTGGGAAGGTCTCTTATAAACTCCAATTGCTTTCCAAACTCAAGATCCATCCAGTCTTTCATGTTAGTCTCCTGAAGCCATATCACGAAGACATGGAAGACCCCAGTCGAAGGAAGTCCAAACGAGCACCACCCGCCGCCGTGACATCTTTCGACAAGGAAGTCGAGAGTATACTTACATATCGTCACATTAGAAGGCGTGGTGTGCCAAGCTATCGAGAATACTTAATCAAGTGGAAGAACTTGCCGGAAAGTGAAGCAAGTTGGGAACATGAGGATGCCCTTTGGCAATTTCAAGACCATATTCGGCAATTCCACGAAGAAGACGCGATGAGGGCATCGCGAGCTTAGGTGGGGGAGAATGTCACAATCCGCAAATTCTTGCCCCATTTTAAGTGTTAAAGGGTTGCAAGAAGACTCTAGGATTCTCTAGAATGTTCTACTATTGTCTACCATATGGAATATTCTAGATAATCCTAGAGAAGTATAGACTTTAGGAGAACCTTGGAGTTCTCTAGAACCTTGCGAATGATTCTTAATAGAGTAGTCATTTGTGGAATACTCTAGAAACTTGTAGATATGTCCACCTTGTGTATAATTCTTTAGAGAGTTCTAGACTAGATAGTGGTCTATAGAATTCTAGAATGTTCATAGAAGTGGCCAAGGAGAGCCTCCTCATTTGTGGACTAAGTTCCAAAATAGCCTTGTAAAGTTCTCTTCTAGTAATACAACTTTACTTGTCTACTCTTTGCCTGCCTTCGTGAGTTTGAGTAAATTAGGCTTTCTTAGCATTTAAGTGAGTGCTAAGGCCACACGTTTGCTTACTTGAAGAGTAAGAGCGTGACAAATAGCTTTTGTAGTAGTAGTAGTACCAGAAGTGTTAGTTGGAGGTTACACACAAATAAGAGCAGAGTAGCAATCAGGACCACGTCATGCCTTTAATGGGAGGATTAAGACTATTTCTGCAACAAGAGCCACATTCCTGAAGGCTTTATCTCTATAATTGGAAACAGAAAGTGAAAGAGCCTTGTACTGCTTTTTCTAACCCCCTTTTGAATAACTTGGCAGATTGATCAGGACATTTTTAATGTTCTTCCAAGGAAAAGAAGGGGAAACTTAATGTTCTTCCAAGGAAAGAAGGGGAGAGGAAAAGAAGGGGAAACTAAAGTTATCGCTAAAACCACATTCTCTTTCGAATATAATTTCCAAGCTTGATCTTCAAGTTTTCGCTACCCAAAATTCTAATCACGAAGTTTATACTTTGAAGGAGAGAGTGCAATGTGAAATCTTGTGTTGTGTAGTCTTTCGATAAGTAAAACTTCATACGAATCATACTTGTGAAAACAAAGCAACATTCATGAGTTTGTCGGAGAAGTTAGGATGGTGCAAAAGAAAGGAAAAAAAAAGAAGAAACTCGAGCATTGACAGAATCGCCTAAAAAAGTTAATGCTATTTCATATCGATTATAGTTTGGTGTTTGAAACTGAATTGAACCAACCACTTATTTTCCTTTTCCAAAACTTATATAGTATATAAGGAAACAATGTGTCATTTCATTCCCCAAACGGTGTAGCTCATCTCATTCGGCCACTCTCTCAACTTACCATCTCCTGTCTAAAATTGAACGTAATTTACTAAAAATAACGGACCATTTTCAATCAACATTTAGAGATAGTTGTTCTAATTTGATTCCGGTCGGTTTTCAGACATTGATCGATGAAAACTTGCTATAAACTGACCGGCCAACAACCTAAAAGAAACAAAAATAAATGTATCATACTTCCATAGAACCATCTTTTCTAATAGTGTGAATATTATTTGTCTTCATTATATCTACAAAAATAACTATGGAGCCCATCTCTTTTATCAAAGAAAAAGTATTGAGCCCAATTTTGTGGTTACTGGGGTCAGGTTGGTCAAGTTTTGAGAATATACATAGCAGCTATTAACACCAACAAACGAGTTGTTGCAATATCATTATAATAACCCAACTTTAGGAAATATGTTGCAGAGACCATGCATCTGACATTAGTAAAGAGCAAATAAGTTAACCAAATACCAACTTCCTCATGATCATTTTGTCTAAAATGGTACGTGTTTTTTTTGTTTTTTTCTTCGTTTGGTAAATAAAGAAACAAAACAGAAGCAAGAGTACAATGAATGAGTCACGTTAAAAAAAAAAAAGACACTGCAGTGTAAAGTAAATAGCTCCAAAAAAAAAATCTAAAAAAAAGTTCCAAAAAAAGGAAAGGGGAATTAGTCCAATGGCTATGAAGTCAAGATCTCAATGTAGGCAGGTATATAGTGAAAGATTAAAAATATATATATGAAAAAGATGTTTAAATTGCTGAGAAGATTGGAAATAAATGACAATATCCAAAAAGGGAAGCAAGCGATCAAAGAACAAGGTTTATCTCTTTACACCTTTGACCACCTGAAAAGCAAAACAAATAGAATGGTTTAAAATCTGTTTAGATATTGACACAATTCCATTAGATAAATGCATTCACTTTGAACTCCCCCAATTAGATTGTTTTGTTCGAATGTAGCTCTTTGCCAAAGGGTAATAGGCTATGACTCATACCTAACAATTCAGTATTTTAATAAAAAGGAAAAAAAATAAAGTAATTTTTTTTTATGGAATAGTTAAAAAAAAAGGTAAGAAATTAACTTAAAGAATGAATAAAGTCCATATTCTTGTAGGAAATGTTTAAAAACAAAAGTTTATTATGGGAAAGAAATAAGTAAAAGCAATATGTAGTGATAACGACATTTACACATACTAACCCCAGAAAAGACGTTTATGCATATCATCTAGGATCAAGTAATATGCAGTGTGGTAGTTTTTTTTTTTTTTTTTTTTTTTTTTTTTTTTTTTTTTTTTTTGGTAAATTTATTTTTTAGCAGTGAACATTATTTCTGAGCCATGATGTGATAATAAGTTACGATTATCGCTAGTTAGTTCTGTTTACTGGGGGAAAAACAAAAAGACATTGCATATTAAAGGTTTATATGATGAAATAAAAAGGCCAAAAAAAGAGTGGAATAGGGAAAAAAATGTCTCATTATAGTTAAAAGTTGTTTTTATTAATTTAAATTTGTATGGAGGCAAGTTGGGGAAGAAGGTATTGTCAGTGTGATAATATTAATTTAAAGTTAAATTTTTATTAATTTAAATGTTGCCCAGTGATAATATAGCACGACAAGAAAGGTATTGTCAGTGTATAATTAAAACGGGTTTTTATGTATTTTGAGAAGTAAAAAATGAAAACGAAACGACGTTTATTTAATAAATATTTTAAAAATTAAAATAAAAACAGTGAGAATAATTTTTGTGAAAAAATTAAAAAATAATTAAAAGTTGTTTTTAATTTTTAGTACTTATTAATAATATTATAATATATTAATTAATAAACACGATTTTACTTTTTTATTATATTCAAAATAATCTCTTAAAAAATTAACTAGAGCCCGTTTGGTTCATGGATTAGAACCATGAGAGTAGAATCATTTTCGATTTACGTGTATTTTTTATGAGAAAAAATACTGTAGCGAACCATGAACCATAATTTGAATCAGAGAACGAATCTTTCAACCAAACGGGCTCTAAATGTAATTTCAAAATCGATCTCAGAATAATTCTCAAAATAATCTCTTTTTTATTTTTTATTAAAAATAAAATTATTTTAAAACCTGAACACACCCTGAATCAGAGAACGAATCTTTCAACCAAACGGGCTCTAAATGTAATTTCAAAATCGATCTCAAAATAATTCTCAAAATAATCTCATTTTTATTTTTTATTAAAAATAAAATTATTTTAAAACCTGAACACACCCATTATATATTTATTTAGTGAGTTTTCTTTAAAGGGTGATATGGGAAAGTAAATTTCACCGTCACTTTCAAACTTGTACTAATTTTGAAGGAACCGTTAAATTTAGAATCCGCCTTGATAGGTTACTCAACAGGAGCGGATATGTGAATAGTTGACCACGAAATCTTTCGTTAAGCGTGTAATTACAATAATGTCCCCATTTCATTGAATAGTGGACCATCATAACGTCCTACCTGTCGCCTGTGAATTCAGTCCTTGGACGATCATGCCCTTTCTAGAAGACATTTCAAAATGCCAACTATGTAGGCCTACTCACCGAAGAAAGTGACGATTGTATTTCTTTTTATTCTAGTGAAATTTTAAACGCAAAGTTAGAGTTAAGAATTTAGGACTCGATAATTTATTGATTCGAGTTTTTAATTTAAGTTGATATATAATTTTATGTGAGAGTTTTTTATTATAATTAAAAAGTTAAATGTGACTGTTTTTTAAAATTTTTTACTATAATAAAACTCGAATCGGTAAAATAAATGAGACCTTAATTTTCATATATAGCATAAATATTTAGGTTTCTAGCAGAAACAACCAAAATTTTCGACTCTTGCAGTTAGTTTGAAATCTTTTTTTCTTTAAAAGAATAAAAGTACATATTTCCTATCATATTATCATATTTTTAACGAATACTGTCATTTTAAAAAAAAAAAGAGTAATTTATCGTTAAGAAACTAAGAAACAGATGTGTGGAACTACACATATGTACAAATTTTTGATCTACTCTTTCTCCATGATATTCGAACTATTTAATCAAAAATTTATTGTCGGATAAAGTACCAAATTTTTTTACTATTTAGTATTTAACCCAATTTAAAAAGGGAAAAAAACTTGAATCGGAGGATGTCATAATTATCTCGTAGAAATAAAATGGACAATATGATAATTTGACGTCAACAGAGTGAAGCCCATTTTAGTAAAATCAACAAGGCCATTAAAGAGTCGTTTGTCTTTCAATTATCGTTTAAAGAAATTACAAAAACAAATTACAGACAAAATTTGTCTGAAGCCCAACAACACACAAAAAAAGCACACTCTCTTTCCTCTTCTTCCCTCCTCACTGTATTTTTTTTGGGACAGAGAGTGTAGAGAGAGAAAGCAAAGAAAAAGAGAAAATAAAAAAGAAAAGAAAAGTAACATACATTTGTGAAATGATTAAAGCAAAAACTATCTTGTCATTGTTGCTTGGTTTCTTAAGGCCTAATAGAGCAATATTTCGAAATTAACTTGCAAAAAAAAAAAAAAAATCCCAATAGGAAGAGCAAGGTTAATCGCAGAGACCCAGAAGGAGAAAAAGGGATATTTTTATATATATACAAGAGAGAGAAAGAGATATATATAGAGAGAGAAAGTGAGAGCGAAATGCTGGTACACATTTGAAACGCGAATCGGATAATCCGATTAAGCAATCGAAGATCTCGGAGATTTAGCTCTCAGGTACGTTGCTGATTTCGAGGATCGGTTTCACATTTGTCTCCAATTTGGGTGTGATTTGTTGGGTGTTTTTTTTTTTTTTTAAATATTTCTTGCACGCAAGCAACTTTCTTACTTGCGTGCATGTAAATGCGTGTTCGCTTTGGTATTTGCAGTTCTCTATCTGGGTTTGTTCGGATATGGATTGACATGAATTTGGTTTTATGGGTTTAAAGTGCATTTGTCTATTTTGGGTTTTGATTTGGCATTTGGGTTCTGATTATCTTGAATCAGATCTGGAACATATCTGATTTATATACCTTAATCATAAGTTTCTATTTTGGGATAAGTGCTTCAATTTCGGTGCATTTTTTCACTGAGAAGGGTTTTAGGATTGAGATCTAGTGGCTTATTGTTGGTGAGCATTTTGGTCCTAAATTAGTAGGTTTCAGCTACTTGGGCATCCACATTTCTTAAATTTATGATTAAACATTTACCAAATAGTTTCGTTGTTGGAAATGCGGATTACTCTACTGTGGCTTTCGTCACTAGTTCCGGATATTTAACATTTCGCTTCTTCTCTTTGAGTTCCCAAATTTGTGTGTATGTTGTGATTTATGTAGTTTTGTATAACTTGCGAAAAAGATAAAATGATTTTTGAGGCCCTTTTAATCTCGTTTTTCTTAACGTCCGGACTCTGCATTTGGCTTGATTAATCAGTATTGCAAGGATCTGGGGGCGTCCGAAATTACAATTGGGTAATGAAGAGCGCATATAAGATATAGAACTGCAGTTAAAAGTGAAGGGAAACGAGAAAATGAAATCGGATACGCTTCTTGATTATGCTGTATTCCAGTTGTCACCAAAGCGATCGCGGTGAGAGCAATGTCCTAGGTCTTTTGAGCTCTTATGTCATTCTGATGATGCCGTTTATTGGCGTTGTCATATAATCTTTTCCTTTCTTGCAGATGTGAATTGTTGGTCTCTAGTGGTGGATACACCGAGAAACTTGCATCTGGATCAGTTAAGCCCTTTCTGACTCATTTAAAGGTTGCGGAAGAGCAGGTTGCGCTCGCTGTTCAGTCAATTAAACTCGAAAGTGAGAAGTCTAAAAATGCCGAGACTTGGTTCACAAAAGGAACACTTGAAAGGTTTTAAGAATTTCAAATTTAAACGCGATTCCTCACTTCAATTATTTGTTTCCTTTAATGTGGTACTTTTCTGATTTCCATTTTTGTTAATGACTTGTTTTGCCCCTTACTTTTCCAGATTTGTGCGCTTTGTTAGTACACCAGAGGTCTTGGAACTGGTGAATACATTTGATGCAGAATTGTCTCAATTGGAAGCAGCTCGGAAAATATATTCTCAGGTGATTGTTGTCAGTTGGTCAAGTTCAGAACTTTATAATAACTGGATATGCGTTGTTTTGTTTTTCGCGCCTTTTCTTTTAGGGCTGAACCTAAACTTATTTGTATCAGGGAATGGGCGAAAAACCGCCTGGAGCATTGGGTAAGTTTTGTATCTTTCATTCAAATTTAACTAGTTGATTTCATCACTTGACTTTAGATTAGTATGAAAAAAAACACATTTCAATATGACTTTTATGTTGTAAAATGCATAAGTGTAGCCTTTTCCAGAGATGACCTGCTGAATATATGAGAGAAATAAAGGAGTACGAGACTTTATATTTAGCAATAATTGGACTTGAGGCAAAGCCAGATAAGGTTTTTATTTATTTATTTTTTGGGATGCTCGTAAGCATCAAATGTAATCGTCATGAAATATCTTTATGCTTGAACGCATGAGAAAGGTAAGGGGAAGCCATACTTTCTTCTTCTTTGAAGAATTGGAGGGGCACGATTTTTTGGTGGACACAAGTTTGTCTATTAGCCATTAGTATTTTTCTTACCAGGTGACGTGACTGAGGAGTGAAATGCTATTGCGATGGGTTTCAAAGTTGGTGAGTAGTTTGGAGCTGGTAATATCCCTGGTGAAATTTGTGACAAGTGGCTTTTTATGGGACTTTGGATTTGTTTCCTACCAGGTGACGTGACTGAGGAGTGAAAGGCTATTGCGATGGGTTTCGGAATTGGTGAAAGGAGTTTGGAGCTGGTAAGGTCCCTGGTGAAATTTGTGACAAGTGGCTTTTTATGGGTCCCTGGTGAAATTTGTGACAAGTGGCTTTTTATGGAACTTTGGATTTGTTTCCTTCTTGAAGATTGGGGTGGTCACAAGAAGCAAAGTAGATTCATTGGATTTTTGCCGACCTGTGAGGAATGTGAGTTTGCGGTCAAACACAACAACTTTTTGGTGTGCGTGCATTGGTGCACAAGGACAGAGGTCCAACATTTAGGGTTCATGACCCGGTCCATGAGTCTCTTTTTTAACCAGCATGTCACGCTAGCAAGCAGTGGATGTAACTGATGTTGGAAAATTACATTTCACAGTCGTGGTCCTCATGGATCAATAACAGGGGCATCCATGTTGGTCGTTTGGTTTGAAACTTGTTGCTGGGTGGCTTATGAGGTGGTTATTAAGGTTGTTGAGAGATGTTAATATCGGATTCTTGATTACATGATATGCGTAGAAATTTGGCAACTTTATGCAGAAAAACTCCATTTGAGATGTAACATTAGTGTCGGATTTTAAGTTGAATGAGCATATAACATTAGGCATTTTTCTCAAATTTCTTGATCATGCTTCTCTTCGCTGCTTCCCAATTATATTAATATGGTGATTCTGGTGTGGCTGGTCTTGGCTTTTCTATTTTAGGAATCTTTAGTGGTAGTTTCTACTTTCTGTGTTAACTTGACGAATTGTTGGTTTCTGTTTGTTTGGAGACTAATGTTAAAGCGTTTGGATGGCCCATAAAGATTTAACCAGGTGTTGGGTGTAGTTACGGCCTGCTTCTGTCTGATAAATCATTTTCTTGCTATATAGGTTGCTTGGAAAACTGAAATTAGATACTCTATTACTGCCAACGATGAAACCTATGAGAATTATTTACACTTTTTATTCGATGATATCTGCTAGAGATGTTATTCCTAATATCTTTGTAGAATGTACTGTCGCTAAATTCTTTGCTCAGACATTCAATATTCTCATAATCAGCTCTATTGATTAGAACAATTCAAAAGTCTTATCTTAGCATATTTATTGGATGATGGCTACTAATTTTTAAGTTCTCAGTAAAACACTTTTTTTGAGATATTTAAAAGGCCTTGCAAACTTGTCCTGAACAATGATAACAAAGAAAAGACATTTTGATATTTTATTTCATTTTTGTTAAGACAGTATGTTATTCTAATTTTCAGAGTCCGCTGCATTGAAAATGTTAATCTTACTTGGCATCTGGTCCTGCTGACTTGTTAATAAAGAAAATGTTAGTACATTAGTCTCGTTTCTCTGAAAATCTTTGAAGCTTTACAATGGTTTGACTATTGTGCCCATTCTAAGTTGGAACTTGGATTTTTTTTTTATTTAAAATTATTGATGCTTGATTTTGTTAGAACAATAACGAGATTTTTATATGCTTTACCTCAGGGGGGAACGGAGCTGGAATCACAGCAGCAGCAGATGCGACAAAGTAATATTTTTTCTTAACTTAGACTATTCTTTACTTATATTCTTCACTCTAAAATAATCTAATTTATCATTCGCACAGAAAGGAGCTTTTGAGAGCTATTGATGTACGGCTTACTGCAGTTAGGCAGGACTTAACCACAGCTTATGCTCGTGCATCTGCTGCTGGCTTCAATCCCGATACCATCTCTGATCTCCAAGTCTTCGCGGACCGATTTGGCGCCCATCGCTTGAAGTAAGAGCTCTGTGGAATCCCACTTCACGTAAATCTTATTTTAGGCCCCTACCCGCATTTCTCCTCTCTGTTTTCCTTAGTTTTACACATTCATATGCATATCTATTATCTACATTTCTTCGCACGTGGCTGATGGCATGTGTTCTGTACCACGTAAGCCTGCATGGTTGTGTATGATTCCCATTTTTTGGTACTACTACTACTACTACTACTACTACTAGGGAAGGAATGGTTGGTCTAATTGAATAGAAATGGCTAGGAACCCTTTCTACTAATCTCTTATTGAGAACCGTTGATCTGTTTTAGATTGATGTTATAGTAGCTCAGCGATTTAACCCAGGCTCCACAACGTCTACACATTAGCTACTGGGCTAAACTAAGATTGAGACATGTTGCCAGCCTACTGACGTATTACCTTCTTGATAGCTTGTGATTTTATCAATGCAAAAATTTGATAAATTATTAATCTTGCCGTATATTATTCCGAAGTTGGGCTTGATTTATCCTCGTTAAGGTGGAGCCCGAGGGAGTATTAACAAATTCTTGATTTGAGAATACGTCATCCCTTCATTTGGGTTATGGCGTCCCCCAGAAATTGTTGAGAAAACCCAAGTCTTTTAAAGGAAATAATTGGTTTAAAATTGGAAAAAAAGGAAAAAAAGTTAACAATTACCTGTCAAAAATCAAAATACTGCAGTGCGGCAGTTGAACAGGCCCTTTCACTGTGGTTCTCGCCAAAATACTTTTCAACTTCTTTTTTTTTTTTTTTAAATTTTATTTTTAAAAACGAAAGAGGGCCGAAATGCTTTCAACTAGAAATTTGGTTGTTCATTTCTTTGATGTTATCTTTGTTATTAATTTTATTTATTTGTTTTTGACTATTTGTGCAGCGAAGTTTGCGCCAAATTTACATCACTTTGTCAAAGAAGACCGGACCTGATCAACCAATGGAAGCCAAGTGTCGATGATGGTGCTGTGAGATCATCTTATGGATCTGACATGTCCATCGATGACCCCACAGAGGACCCTTCTGGACCCCACCACAGGCCCCAAAACAAGCGTGAGCAACAGCCTGAACAATCAAGACTCTCCACTTGTCAGCAGCCCAACTCCCTCATCCCCACCTCCTTTCCTACACTTCGAAACGTGAACGGAAAAAACGATGCTGAGGAAGAGTCCCCCAACGAGGCATCAGAGAAGGAGAAGAAGGAGGAGTCTCAGACTGAGTCCCGTTCTTCTTCAACTCTGGCGGGTCCACCCGCCAGGCGACTGAGTGTCCAGGACCGCATCAACCTTTTCGAGAATAAGCAGAAGGAGCAATCTAGCGCGGGCAGTGGTGGCAAACCCGTTGTTGGAAAGTCTGTGGAGCTCAGGAGGCTCTCCTCGGACGTGTCATCGGCAGCTGTCGGGGTCGAGAAGGCTGTTCTGCGAAGATGGAGCGGCGTGAGCGACATGAGCATTGATTTGAGCGCTGAGAAGGATACAGAGAGCCCCTTGTGTACGCCCTCTTCTGTTTCCTCTGTTTCTCATGCCAAGTCTAATAACGTAACAGGGGGTGGCTCTGAGGGTAAGGATCATAAGGGATTAAATGATTCAAACTTTTCATCAAAAGCTGAGACGAGGAGTGGTTCTCTACGGGTCGCTGGTGACAGCTTGAAAGACCAAGCTGAGGGGAAGACCCAAGTTGTGATTTCTTCTAGCAAAGACGAGGAGTCAGCATCAAAGTTGCGGGACAATTGGAAGGAGCAGGCTGCTTCACAGACCCAATTTAAGTTTTCCACTTCAAGAACAGCAGAACAGGTTAGCCCAAATGATCAAAAGGTTTCTCAAGAGGAGAAAAACTCTTTGAACAGCGAAGACAGAAGGGGTTGGTTTAAAGATCAGGCAAGTTCTGCAATGCAATCAAGAGGTTCAGAAGCTAAATCTCAAGTGACGAAAACCGGAAATTTTGCAAGCAAGGCTGGGGATGTTTCATCAGACGGTGGATTTGCATATAAAGTGGAGGATCATGAACAGGTTGATCAGCCAGTAAGTCAGTCACGTTCTAGGACTTTCCAGAGTCATTCCCGATCTTCATCAGGGCAGTTTGAATTTGGTGGGGGATTTAAACTGAAGGAAGCCTCCTCTGCTCAGCCCAAATGGGTTGATGATCAGCTGCCTCCTCATCCTCAATGGAAGTCCTTTACGGAAGGACTTGTCGGGGGTGACGTTGACTTAGCATCATCAGGTAAGCAACAAGCAAGAGCAGAAGATTCCGGATTCCAGAAAATGAAATTCCAGAAACCTGGTTCTTCCAGTCGGGAGCAGATTAAGAATTCACAGGTCAGGAGGGATGAAAGCAATGTGGCAAACCAAGATAGCAAGCTCGATTTTAATGTTAAAAAGGTTTCAGCAAATCAAGAGAGCTTAGCTACAATGTCAAAGCCGCCGGTTGAGCAGGTTCAGAGAACAAGGCAAACAAAGGGAAACCAGGAGCTCAATGATGAGCTCAAGATGAAGGCAAATGAGCTTGAAAAGCTTTTTGCGGAGCATAAGCTTCGGGTTCCGGGAGATCAGTCTAGTTCGGCTCGGAGAAATAAACTGGCAGACATGCAGATCGAATCAGGAGCAAGTACACAGTACAAAAAACCAGCACCGGAGGAGATTGTTCCTTCACAATTACCTGAAAAAAGCATGGTGATTGAATCATTCAGTGGGTATAGTAATACGACAGACTTCAGTACTCCTCCGCCGAAAAAGATAGCAGGTAACCAGGCTTCTGCTGATCTGAGGCAGAATTTCTCGGAGCTTGGTTTTTCAGATGATTCCAGGGGAAAATTTTATGAGAGATACATGCAGAAAAGGGATTCTAAACTAAGGGAAGAATGGGGTTCTAAAAGGGCAGAGAAGGAAGCCAAGTTAAAGGCAATGCAGGAAAGCCTCGAGCGAAGTAGAGCTGAGTTGAAGGCCAAGTTTTCAGGGTTAGCAGACAGACAGGATTCGGCATCTAACGCTCATTGGCGTGCAGAGAAACTCAGATCTTTTAATTTGCGTTCTAGTATAAAGAGGCAGCAGGTATTCCTAATTCCATTTGAGGAAAGTTGAGCCAAAAAACTGATGGCCAATAGAATTTCCACTCCCTCTCTCCTTCTAGTCTTTGGAATTGTTAAGAGATATATATAAATCCCTAATTACTAGTTGAATCTAACAATGTGAAGTTTTCCTCTGGATTACAGTCAATTGATTCAATTGCAAGCGAAGAGGATGAAGATCTTTCTGAATTTCCGGGACAGAAGTTCTATGGACAGGATAGATTTCTTAGTGAGGCATCTTCGGGAGATGGATCTGCCCGACCGACTCAAAACAAGAAACTTTTGCCCAACAGAAATTTGTCTTCATCCACCCCTCGAACCACAGGGGTGCCAGCTCCAAGGTCATCATACAAACTCTTGAACTCCAGTTCAGGGAAGCGAAGAACACAATCAGAAAATCCTCTGACACAGTCAGTTCCAAACTTCTCTGATTTCAGAAAAGAAAACACAAAGCCCATGTCTGGAGTCAGCAAAACAGCATCGCGCTCACAGGTACGAAGCTATGCCCGCAGCAAGAGTAGCAATGAAGATACACCAAACGTCAAGGAAGAGAAGCCACGACGGTCTCATTCCTTGAGGAAAAACTCGGCTAACCCTGTTGAGTTGACGGATTTGTCTACTTTGAAATCCGAAGGCATTATTTTGGCACCACTGAAATATGATACAGAACAAACCGATCATAGTCTATATGAAAAGTTCCCTAAAAGCATGGAGACAAAGTCTTTCCTCAGGAAGGGTAATGGCATAGGTCCGGGTTCTGGAGCTAGTATTGCCAAGTTGAAAGCTTCTGTGGCATTAGAGACTTTGCAAAATGAAGAATTTGATGAATCGGGCTTTGAGGAAGATGATTTTGTGGATATGTGTAAAGAGGAAGAAGAAGAGGAAGAACTAGAAACCATGGCAGTTGAAGATTGTGCTAACATGGATAATGGAAAATCAAGGCCCAGTAACGAGTCTGATAAATCTGGTAACTCTGGGTCTGACAATGGCGATTCCAGAAGATTCCTTTCTCAAGTAGATCCCGCTTCTGTTGCTGAATTACCCGCAGCCATGCCTTCATCATTTCATGCCATAGAGGCTCTCCAAGACTCACTGGGAGAAAGCCCTGTGTTGTGGAATTCTCGCAATCATCATCCGTTTTCTTATCCACATGAAACCTCAGATATCGATGCTTCTGTGGACTCTCCAATCGGGAGCCCTGCTTCTTGGAATTCGCATGGTCTTGCCCAAACAGAGGCAGATGCAGCTAGAATGAGGAAGAAATGGGGAAGCGCACAGAAGCCTGTTCTTGCTTCTAATTCATCCCATAATCAGTCCCGCAAGGACATGACTAAAGGATTTAAACGTTTATTAAAGTTTGGAAGAAAGAATCGTGGGACGGAGAGTTTGGTTGACTGGATCTCTGCTACAACTTCTGAAGGAGACGATGATACAGAAGACGGGCGAGATACTGCCAATCGCTCATCAGAAGACTTAAGGAAATCGAGAATGGCATTCTTTCAGGGGCCATCTGATGACAGCTTCAACGTAAGCGAGTTTAATGAACATGGTAATCTATATTTTCCCAGTACTTTGATAATTTCATTTCACCAGCTCCTCAACTAACTAAATGACCATCTTTTATTACAGTTCAATCGTTGCAAAGCTCTATCCCATCACCTCCAGTAAATTTTAGACTAAGGGATGATCATATGTCGGGAAGCTCATTAAAAGGTAACTCTGTAATTTGCCTTGTGTCATTTTATTTTGGAAGTTACAAAAAAAAAAAAAAAAAAAAACTCTACGATAGAGGAATTCTCAGATACTAGTCCTGCTTTTACATTGTTGCAAATGTGTAAATGCTCGATCTAATTTTCAGCTCAATCAAACGTTTCAGCTCCACGGTCATTCTTTTCGCTCTCCTCATTCAGAAGCAAGGGAGGTGACTCAAAGCTCAGATAATTACCATAAAAAAGTAGCAAGTGCTTGGGATCATCTTCAACGTCGGATGTAAAGGATGATATATGTATCAAACGCATGAGGTAGGCATGACACGGGCCATCGGTACAAGATCTTCGATGGGATTAATGTATATCTTGTTGGATTCACGATGCCTTCCTTACCATTTAGTTAGTCATATCTAATAGTTGGTGTTGAAATATGGTGTATATTTTTCTCAACAATGAGTCGCTTATTGGCGTAATGTAATTGTGATTTTTGGTAGTTCAGAGGCATTCTTTTCTTCTTCCCTCTAGTCCTGTGTGGTGTATATCCGACTCTTATTATTTAAAATTAGCATTGTTGACACTTTAAGAATGAGTGATGTTCTTGTCAGGAATAACAGATTGTAAAATTTGAACTACCCTTTTATCTCATCATTTTGTCTTTCTATTGCATGATTGCTATTTCGATAGCAGAGATTTTGCTTCGTTTCCACTTGGCCCCAAACTAGTTTCCATGTAAAAGTTAAAAGGATTATTACCACTGATGCCCTCTGAACTTCAAGGTCATTTTTAGTTTGCTCTCTCAATAATTTTCATTTTACCTTTTGAATTTTAAATTGTTTCGATTTAATCTTTGTATTACAATTTTTGTGAAAAACATATAGAAAAAAGAGAATAACGCAATCATGTGGTCTTTTTGTTTGGATTTTTGTTGAAAAGAAATTGATAAAAATTATATGACTACATTTAACTCTTTTTTTTTTTCATCTGATCTTAATAAAAATTACAAGAACAAGGGTTAAGTGAGAACAATTTAAAATTTAAGGGGTAAAATGAGAGTTTTTAAAGTTTAGGGAATAAACTGAGAATAATCTTTAAGTTTAGGGGTATCAGTGAAAATAATCTAAAAGTTAAAAAAGACTTGAATACTGCAAAGACGTGGCTTAAGCAAAGATTGAATATATATATTTGTATAAAGGCTTAATGGTATTGCATTTACGAGTAATACAGATCGGAGCACTCGTAATCTGAGCAGGTATTATGTTGGTTTCTTCGTTGTAATATTCCTTGGATTTCAGATAATTGTTGTATAGTTTTTGTGATTATTTGATTGTACTTTTCTGATTTTTGCCATTTCAAAGACTCATTGCTACAAGTATTAAATATGTACAAGTAGTGAGAGGAAAATTTCATATGGCTGCCGGATCCACTCAAATATTGAATTTTATTATTTTTATTTATTTTAGCATTCATTTGGGTTGACCTTGGTGTTCTGATCTCAAAGCACAAAAAAAAAAAAAAAAAAAAAAAAATCTAAATCAATTTTATTTTATCAGTCGAAATAATTTGCATTTTTGACTGGAAAGTCTTTCTGAAAAACATGATGATTTTGCTTTATGTACAGCGTATGATTCAGCTCGGAGATTTATTCGATGATCTAATGACAAATGGAGTAACATTGCTTGCGTTTATGATTCGATAGACATGCAAGTATAACGACAGATAGTGTTGTTTGTGATCTAAAAACATCCTACGTAAGAAACCACTACTAAGAAATTCATTCTCAAGGGAAAATATGATATTCAAACTAAGAATTCGCTAGTCAAGTTATTATATGCATAATATATATTAGCCGGCCTCATTGCCTGCACACACACACACACACACATATAAATAGAATAAAATAAAATAAAAAAGAAAATCCGGTAAAGCAACATATAATATAGTTTTGGTTTCTTCTGAACATGTACATCTGTTGTAATCAGAACAGCATGCTTAAATTTAATTGCTGTATATGATATGAGAACAAGAAGAAAGACACTTGAAATTTTGCATAATATATATTTAAGTAGATTAATGCTACAAATCTTCCATCAGTAAAACCAAAAATCTTTAGCTTGCCAAAGTCAATATAGCACAAGGCCTACTTCTGTACCATAATATATACATCTTAATAACACTAAAAAATGGCGGATCCAGCAAAGTTCTTTGAGACTTACTTAAAACCAACATGCTTTTGGACAACTGATCAAACGAAGTTGAACTTTGTTTTCTTCTCTTTAACCCCTTTATAGCCTATAGATCTTTTCCTTCTATTCCTTCCTCTTCTCCTGATTTCCATTCAATGGCTGATTCCTCCTTTGATCAGTTTCACCACCATTCTTCCGCTTCTAGCCACCGACACCGCCGTCCCAGCCGCCATCACCCGACACCCGCCAGCTCAAACTACCCTTCAGCCTCTTTCACACAGTTGAGCTCTCAGTACAGCCCGGCCTGGAGAAGGCACAATCACCACCCGAAAACACCGGCTGCCACGCCTTTTGCCTCCGACAACGACGTATCGTGGCAAGGCGAGGTGTCGTGGCAGTTTGAGCCAACCGGGTGGCAAGAAAGCCGCAACTTTGGTGCAGTCCTTAGTCCATGGACAATCACAACCGCCATTCCTTCCGAGAGTAATCGTTTGGCTAGTGACTACTATCTTTCTCGCACAAGTAACGGACAGTCGCGAACCTCCAACAATCCTTATCATGATCAGTCCTTCTCAGGCTATGGAGTCACAAACCAGGGAAGGATTGAGCTCCAGAGCTTTGTTGGCAGAGATAACAAGAATAGTTCTTTTCATGGTAAGTTTCATGCTCGTCATGGGCTACAAAAGTTGGTCAAAAAAGAAGAGCCTTTGGCCAACCAAGACGAGCTTAGTATAATAGATTACGATACACCAGAAGATGAAGGAGATCATCAACATCATCATCATCATTATAATCTGCATGGACATGATCATCATCGATACAACGATGCATGGCCTTCAAGTAGTCGTCAATATCATGGCGGTGATGATCCGTACTATAATGATGTGGATCGACGCTCTAAAACGCTCTTCTGAGAGTGGTGAAGAAGAAGAAGAAGATGATGATGGTGATGAAGATGAAGAAGCAACAAAGTCAGTTGGCTTGTTCAGCTTGTTTAAGTATTCTACGAAGTGGGATTTGGTTCTTATAGTATTGGGGTGTTTAGGGGCCCTCGTAAATGGAGGGTCTCTTCCCTGGTATTCTTATTTCTTTGGAAAGTTTGTCAATAAGATTGCGGTTGATTTTTCCCGCTCTGATAAGACCCAGTTGATGAAAGATGTACAGCAGGTATGTCATTTTTCTTTCCCACTCTCTCTTTCTCTCTTTCTAGGCAATGCTTTGGATTGCGGGTTCGAAATTTGGTGGTTTAATTTTTTTTTTTTATTTGAACTATAAAATTAAAAGCATGCTTAATTGTGACCTTTATTTTAAAATATAATTGAATGGATGTAACTACTGCTACTCTTTGGTTGAAAACTGAACAAACTCAGTATAGCTGTTTGATGGTTTTATTTCATGAAATTATTAACAAGAGCCTGAGTTGTATTCCCTTCCCGTGCTACCTATGGTCATAATAGATCCGAAAGGTAACAAGCGCGAGGATACCGCTATTTTTTATTTTTATTTAATGTTAAAGTATAGAGACATGAATTTGTTCAGGTGTTTTTGGATATCTATTTATTGTGAATAAGACTGGTTTCCTTAATATACTATCGCCTTTTGTTTTCAGGTATGCCTGCTTATGTCTGCACTAGCAGCGATAGTGTTGATCGGAGCATATCTGGGTAAGAGGAAGTTTTCATTTTGTTCTTTTCATTGATTTCTTTTCTCACTATTTTTAGGCTTGAACATGTGAAAGAAGACCATTGCTTACATTCAAATAACATGATATAAGTGCTTTTCTGATAACTAAATTGGCAGAGATTACCTGTTGGAGATTGGTTGGGGAACGGTCAGCTCAAAGAATAAGAACAGAATACTTACGAGCAGTTTTACGACAAGATGTCGGCTTTTTCGATACACAAATCAGTACTGGTGATATAATGCATGGAATCTCAAGTGACGTTGCTCAAATCCAAGAAGTTATGGGAGAGAAGGTTCAGTACCCTTTTCATCATTTCCAAATGAAGTCCTACGTTTAGTATACCAATCACTTACTACCTTAAGGCCAAAAGTATACCAGTCATGTTTTCAAAAGCATTAATGAATTTGGGATGTTTTTCAATGCAGATGGCACTCTTTATTCACAATGTATTCACATTCATCTGTGGATACATAGTTGGGTTTATAGGGTCATGGAAAGTGTCTCTAGTAGTCTTCTCTGTCATCCCCTTGATGATGTTCTGTGGTATCGCTTACAAGGCCGTTTATGTCGGCCTAACGGCAAAAGAAGAGGTAATTTTAAAAAGAAAAGTGAACAACATAAACAACATATTATATCCCAATCATCATTTTCTCCAAATTTTATCATTATTCCAATTTCTGTTTCTGTTATTTTCTCTTCAAGGTTTTATACAGAAGAGCCGGAAGTGTAGCAGAACAGGCTATCAGTTCAATTAGAACTGTATTCTCATTTGTGGCAGAGGATCATTTGGCTGCGAGATATGCTGAATTGTTAGCCAAATCTGTCCCTTTTGGAGCAAAGATAGGATTTGCTAAAGGTGCAGGCATGGGAGTTATCTATTTGGTTACTTATTCGACATGGGCATTAGCTTTCTGGTACGGCGCAATCTTGGTTTTTAGAAAAGAGATTTCTGGAGGTGCTGCCATTGCTTGCTTCTTTGGTGTCAATGTAGGGGGGAGGTAAATAATACTTTTCATTTGAATCCTAAGAAATTACGATAGATTAAAAGGTACAGTATTTGGAGTTTAATAACCATCCTTGTTGTTGCAACTGAATTTACTTTCCAAACTTGTTGCTACTTGTAGGGGCTTGGCATTGTCACTTTCATACTTTGCGCAGTTCGCGCAAGGTACTGTGGCTGCAAGCCGGGTTTTTGAAGTTATAGAGAGAGTTCCAGAGATAGATCCATACAGTCCAGTGGGAAGAGCCCTCTCCAATGTTCGAGGAAGGATTGAGTTCAAAAGCGTTAGCTTTTCGTATCCGTCACGACCTGAAGCTCAAGTTCTGAATTCCCTCAACCTGGTGATCCCTTCTTCCAAGACTACTGCATTGGTTGGTTCTAGTGGAGGTGGCAAGTCTACCATTTTTGCTCTCATTGAGAGGTTTTATGACCCTAACAAAGGTAAACTAATCTTCTTCTTTGGACTTGTACTGTTTTTATATAAGACAAGGAAATAATTATGTGGTGGAATGGAATGATACGTTTGAGAACTAAAGTGCTTTGTCCAAATGTAATGGCAGGTACAATCACCCTAGATGGTCATGACTTGAGAACATTGCAAGTAAAGTGGCTAAGAGGTCAGATAGGCATGGTTGGGCAAGAGCCTGTTCTCTTTGGCACAACCATACTGGAAAATGTGATGATGGGAAAGGAGAATGCCACCAAGAAAGACGCAATTGCGGCCTGTGTAGCTGCCAATGCTCACAGCTTCATCTCTAGCCTTCCACAAGGCTTTGACACACAGGTTCAACAACTCAAACTCTTAAATCTTCTAGCAAATATCATAATTAAAAAAAAAAAACACATGGGATCTGTTCGAAAATATTGGTTTTTTTCCCACTTAAAATGCACATTTGTGGCAGCTTGGAGATAGAGGAACCCAACTCTCGGGTGGTCAGAAGCAACGAATAGCGTTGGCTCGAGCCATGATCAAAGACCCCAAAATCCTTCTCTTGGACGAACCTACCAGCGCACTAGATCCTGAGTCGGAGTCTGTAGTCCAACAGGCCATTGACAAGATTTCCTCTGGTAGAACAACCATTGTCATTGCTCATAGACTAGCAACCGTGAGAAACTCCGACACCATTGCTGTTCTTGAGCGTGGATCCATCGTTGAGATCGGCAACCACCGTCAGCTAATGGAGAAATACGGAGCCTACTATAACCTCATCAAGCTTGCTTCTGAAGCAGTCTCAAAAACTTCAACAGAAAAAGATGCTCTAGAGGCTGTTCATTCGTCTGCTTATGAGAGATATTCAGCAAATGATGTGTCAAGATCAAAGTATTACACGAATGACATATCAAGGTCAAAGTACTTCAAGTCAACACAGGAGGAAAAGCAAGCTAATGATGAAGAAGAAAAACCAAAAGTAAGAAAGTTTAAGCTTTCGGAGATATGGAAGTTACAGAGACCAGAGATTGTAATACTTTTGTTGGGATTCATCTTGGGCATGCATGCAGGTGCTATTCTATCAGCTTTCCCTTTAGTTCTTGGCCTAGCCCTTGAAATTTACTTTAAGGACACTTCCAAGATCAAGAAAGAAGTTGGGAAGCTTTGTTTGGTGCTTGTTGGGCTTGGTATTGGGTGTATACTCTCCATGACTGGACAACAAGGTTTGTGCGGTTGGGCCGGAACAAAGCTCACTTTGAGGGTCAGAGACCTCTTGTTCCGATCTATATTGAAGCAAGAGCCTGGTTGGTTTGACTTTGAAGAGAACTCCACTGGAGTACTTGTGTCTAGGCTGTCCATTGATTGCGTAAGCTTTCGATCAGTCCTTGGTGATCGGCTTTCGGTCTTGTTGATGGGATTGAGCTCAGCTATGGTTGGACTCGGAGTGTGTTTCTTTCTTGAGTGGAGACTGACCCTTTTGGCTGCTGCTGTTACTCCTTTTACTCTCGGCGCAAGCTACTTAAATTTGATCATCAATATTGGACCAAGACTTGACAACAATGCGTATGCCAAAGCTAGTAATATTGCTTCTGGGGCGGTGTCAAACATAAGAACAGTCACAACATTTTCAGCTCAAGAACAGTTAGTCAAGTCCTTTGATCGAGCTTTATCCGAGCCGAAGAGAAAATCAGTGAAAAGGTCACAGATTTTAGGACTAACACTTGGGTTCTCTCAAGCTGCCATGTATGGAGCATATACTTTAACTCTATGGTTTGGTGCATATCTTATGAAGGAAAACAAGGCAAGCTTTGGTGATGTGTACAAGATTTTCCTCATTCTTGTTCTGAGCTCATTTTCTGTGGGACAATTGGCTGGTCTTGCACCAGACACTTCCATGGCTGCATCAGCAATCCCAGCTGTTTTTGATGTCATAAACCGCAAGCCATTGATCGGCAACGATCAAGAAAAAGGTAGGAAGATCGAACGGTCGAAAGCATGGGACATTGAGCTGAAAAAAGTCACATTTGCATATCCATCTAGGCCTGAGGTGATTGTGTTGAGGGACTTCTGTTTAAAGGTCAAAGGAGGTAGTATGGTGGCATTGGTTGGAGGAAGTGGGTCAGGAAAGTCAACGGTGATATGGTTGATACAGAGGTTTTATGATCCAAACCAAGGGAAGGTGATGATTGGGGGTGTGGATTTGAGGGAGATTGATGTGAAATGGTTGAGGAGGCAAACAGCTTTAGTGGGTCAAGAGCCTGCTTTATTCTCTGGGAGTATTAGAGAGAATATTGCAATTGGGAATCCAACTTCTTCATGGGCTGAGATTGAAGATGCTGCAAGGGAAGCCTACATTCACAAGTTCATCAGTGGCCTCCCTCAAGGCTATGAAACTAAGGTATACACCAAATTTTGGAAATTGTTGGTGCTTATATTTGGTACATGAAAAATTATGTTAGATCAGCGCCACTTAATCCATTCTAATACTTTGAGAGTTCTAGGTCATGTATAAAATAAAAAATCTACAGATAGTAAATGTTTTCAAATTGTTAAATTTACATATTGTTTAATTAGGATATGATAGCTCTCGCTATATGATGCGTTTATCATGTGACATGTCGGATTGTTCATTTCTCAAATTCTTTTCCTTTTTTTGTTAGGTTGGAGAGAGTGGGGTCCAGCTATCAGGCGGTCAAAAGCAAAGGATTGCCATAGCAAGAGCCATACTAAAGAAATCAAGAATACTACTCCTAGATGAAGCAAGCAGTGCATTGGACTTGGAATCAGAGAGGCATGTTCAAGAGGCCCTCAAAATGGTTTCCAAGCGAGCCACGACGATTGTAGTGGCCCACCGGCTTTCCACCATTAGAGAGGCTGATACGATAGCAGTCGTGAGCAATGGTACGGTTTCTGAGTATGGAAGCCATGACACACTTATGGCTTCCCATCTCAATGGTGTGTATGCTAGATTGGTTCGTGCTGAAACCGAAGCCAATGCATTTTCTTGAGCAACTCATGTTGCAAACATGTACTATTCATCATTATATCTAATATTGTAAAGCTGGCTCCCTAATGAACTTTCTTGTGGGGAATATTTGAAATTTGCTTATAGAGAAAGGTAATATGTTGCTTTAACTTCATAATCATTTGTTCCACTTTGTAGGCAAACATTTTATTTATAGTATAGTATATGCCTAAATATTAGGGATTAGTTGCTAATGACGAATGTGGGCCAGACGTAAAATTGGAGAGAGGCTTAGATGTCTTATCTAAGGTGAATCTTCAAGAAAACGAGCCATTTTATTTTTAGGAGAATTCTATGGTAGAGTATGAGAAAAAAAAAAAAAACTTGTAAGAAAAAGTTTTGAATTGCAAAATTACATTAAAATTAACAGAACTTGATGAAAATGTGCCTGTCGAGAGGACTAGAGAAACTCTTCATTTACATGCCTCAAGTTTATCCAAAATGTCATGGGCTTATTAACCAAAATACTAGTGGTGGTACTACTCGTAATGATAACAATAGAAAAAGAGAAAGGCATGAATGCGACACTTTTCTGAATTTCTTGTGTATGTTTCACGTGACAGAACTTTGGTCAATGTATTTATGGAATAATTTAATCCGCCATGCTCATACCTTTCTCAATAGCTCCACTTGCTCTTAACTGAAAAGAAAAAGGC
This sequence comes from Morus notabilis, assembly GCF_000414095.1. NCBI lineage: Eukaryota > Viridiplantae > Streptophyta > Magnoliopsida > Rosales > Moraceae > Morus > Morus notabilis. The sequence goes on from NW_010364300.1 coordinate 82,263, forward strand.
AACTAGAAAAAGACCCACAAACGAATTTATCTATAATTAGAATATATATAAGAAGGGTGATCAATCACATTACTCTTAAAGGTAAGCCATATTCTTTATTCCCAATCACACGAAAAGAGCCAAAAAAAGATTGTTAGAGGGCATTGTTTTCTCTTGGCTTTAAAGCAAAGAGAAGATGATGTTTACGTGCCTGGCATGCCAAGTTATAGAGGTGTTGTTCTACTTTAGCCAATGGCATACAACCTTTTTCAGGCACAGTAAGTTTTGAAGCTAAAGTTTGTCCCTCATCTCTATATGCGTTCAGATTTCTTTTTGTTTACTAAGAAGAGCTTCTTTGAATTTTCTTTCGGATCTTTATGCTCCCTCTTGCACAGGTATCTTTCATCTTTCTGTTTAATGTTAACACATTTGGTTTTTCTTAACGTGAGATTTTCATCAAATGCTGTTATAATTGTTATTGAAGCTAGCCTTTAACATCTTATCATTTTCTCTTTTGAGATTTAAGACTAGGATGAACAACAACTTTGAAGGGGCAAATAATTTTGCTTTAAGTGCATATTAATTGATTACTGCATAAGATATTTGGGTTAATCAAGATTTTAGGAAAACTATGCCCCTAAAACTAGTGGTAAGATTTCTGCTAAAAAAAGAGCACCCAGTCCTTTGGAAGAGGAACATATTCTGTCTATAGTACATGGTACTAGAGACAAAAAATCATGATTTTAATGAAACATTCCGGAAAACTTATTCTGCAGATTTGGGTAATCAGACAAGAAGGATTAAAAAATGGCATCCCTTACACCAGGAGTACTACTAAAGCTCCTTCAGAGCATGAACTCCAATGTAAAGGTTCGCGGAGACTACCGGTCAGTCCTTTTGCAAGTGATCAGCATTGTGCCCGCCATAACTGGCTCAGAACTGTGGCCTGACCATGGTTTCTTCCTTAAAGTCTCTGATTCCTCTCACTCAACCTACCTCTCCCTTTCAAAGGAAGACAATGAGCTTATATTGAACAATAAGTTGCAGCTTGGCCAATTCTTCTACGTTGATAGGGTGGAGGCAGGAAGGCCAGTTCCTATTCTTGTTGGGGTCAGACCGGTCCTGGGGCGACACGCTTTTGTGGGGAACCCCAAGGATTTGATGCAGATATTGGAGCCATCAGAGAGCCCAGTTCAGGCTGATCATCATGAAGGAAACAATGGTTCAAAAACGAAGGAGTTAATGGAAGTGAAAGAGGAAAACAGCAGACAAAAGATTGTCATCAAAGAGGAAAAGTCGGTTGTTGCATCTAGGTACATGCAAGGTGTTACCACATCCAATTCAAAAGCAAGTGGGCAAGACAGTAATGGATCAGTTGGGAAGAGCAATGACAATGAGAATGGTGTTAAAAGGACTGGCTTCATGAAAGGAAAGCAACATGAGCTTAATGGTCAGGTACATTTCTTGCTAGCAAAATATTCCATTTTACAGTACGACAATGTATAAATGCTTCACATTCAAATAACCAAATAACTACAACTTTGTTCTTTCAGAGAACCTAATAAAAACAATGATTTAGTTAAAAAAGTTTTGTGATATGGTCATTTCTGCTAGTATTAATCCAGGCACGCCCAGTGACTCCTTCCAGGAATCGACCTGATCACGCACTCTCATCAAGGCCAGAGTTCTCAGTATCTAGCACCAAGGATACTGTTTTGCCTTCTAAGAGCACTCCTGCAAAACGTATGTCAAGCAAGCAGGAAAATTTGAACTTGAACTTATCATCAAACAACAAAGAAAGAAATAGTTTGCCGGAGGCACTTCTCTGGTCTTCTTTGCCTCCTAACCTTCTAAAGCCCGGAAAGGTACTTTTCCTAGTGTCTACTGTTTCATTAATCTCTTGATGCTGAGTTCTGAACCAAACTTCTTTAAGCCGTATTATACCTATATCTTGATCAATTTGTCAATGCATTTATTCACTAGCAATTTAAATAATCTCGTCTATCATTGCTGCAAAAAGTGAAGAGTGCTCTATTGAATTAAGATGATGTTAGGCACATCTTGAAAAGTAAGGATCTCACAAATTCTTGCAGTATTGATAACGTTGCATTATGATTCTTTTTCTCATCTTTTGTTATACTCTTACAAGGGAATGCTTAGAAGGAGGAACTTAGCTTCTTCGGTTGCAACAGAAGCTCAGAAAGAGGCTTCCAGAGCTGCAAATCTTGTCAAGTGTCTCAGGTACTACATAGCCTGACAAAAGAATGTATTATGTTTCTAAAAAATAGTGTAACTATTTATGAGTTAGAATTGCGTTAGTATTAGATTCATTTTACCCTTCTAGCTTTTCTTCAATGCTCTTCTTTGATGACTTTTTCAGTATGTTTGCTGATCTTTGCTCATCTGCTTCACCGGAGAATCCCCACCTCTCTTTTACTACATTCTTCAAACTTGACCAGATCATTGATCAACCAAACGAGACCAGTCCCTTGAAGAATAAATCACTTCCTTTAACTACAATCTCTTCTCCTCCAAATGTTGAAAAACCCATCAAGAAGACAGGTTCAGATCATAGTAAAATTATACCGAGGTTGGGAAAGACGCATGTGGAGTTAAGTGGAGGAGAGAAACTAGAATGGGCTAAAGGGGATGGTGCAAAAGAGATCAAAGAACTGAGAGAACTTCTCTTGAATGAAACAAGATCATGGTTTCTAAAGTTCTTGGAAGCAGCTTTGGATGTTGGCTTTCGCCTGAATGGCCAGGAGAAGAAAGGTAAGAACAGCACAGGACGGCGAACTGAGCCTGACAACCACATTGCCATCACATTATCACAGCTTAAGAATGCAAATGAGTGGTTGGAAAAACTTAAAAGCAACTCAAGCTTCGAGAATGATGAGTTATCAGAGACTATTGATCGGTTGAAGCAAAAAGTATATTCTTGTTTGCTTGTTCATGTGGAGTCTGCTGCATCCGCCCTTGAGAACAGATCTTGATCGCGGTTGACTGAGCTGCATGGAATGGTTTTTTGGAACTTTTCTTTTTCTTCTGATATTTATGAATAAATTATCCCACTTAAGGCGATTCTAATTACTTATAAAGCCTGATTTGAGCTTGACATACTTATCTAATACGTTCAACAAGTATAACTTATTTGTGTAATGATCGCGTGTATAATAACAATAAAGTTGATGTAAGGTCCATATCAATGTAACTGCTGAGATTTTATACTGCGTTCCTTGTCTGTTCCCCGCAGCAATGTAATAACACAGATTTTATACTGCGTTCCTTGTCTGTTCCCCGCAGCAATGTAATAACACAGATTTTATACTGCGTTCCTTGTCTGTTCCCCGCAGCAATGTAATAACACAGATTTTATACTGCGTTCCTTGTCTGTTCCCCGCAGCAATGTAATAACACATATGGAAAAAGATACAACGTGTAAAAATGTAGCACTTCTAATAATATTGTGAGAGTGGAACTTTGCAATACCTTGAAACATTATTCTATATAAGCACCAGAGAACATATGAACTATTTAGTAAAAAAACCTCTTTTTTAGTTGTCCTTGCATAGGCAAAGGATCCAAGCTGGAGGGCTAGGGCACATGCAAAATTCTCAGGCTTTTAAAGCTGATATATCTAGCGTGTGCCCTGCTTCTCCAGCTTGGCTCACCCTTATTCCTGTCACCCTTTATGTTGGTTTAGTTTGGTTCTGCAATAAATAGCACAGAGAGTTCAACCAACCGAAGAAAGGGTAGGAAAAAATTTTGAATTTTAAAAAACCCAGTTAAGATAATTTTATGACGATGTGAGTTGTAAGGGAATTAAAGCAAACAGGACTTACATGGGTCAAAACTAATGCAGCTTAAGTTTGGCTAATAAGCTTTTTTACATGGATCTCGCCTATACAAGTTGCCAATCATTTTGTTGGTGGGACTTGGGAGGATGGTTGGACTCATGGGCTTGCTTGTAAAATAAGTATGTCTTCTTTTCTCCTTGTTGTTTAAGAAAAACAATTGGCCTGTTGAACCAACCAACGAGAGTCTTGTTTAAGTGACTGTTGAAGTTTGGCTGCCAAGAAGTGAAGAATCTTGTGAAGTGGGCAGAGCAGAACAAAGCCATGGAAATTTCATGGAAATTGAGGTTGTACCAAATGTCAACATAAATTAGCCTGAAGGTATTGTAGGAGATCTGAAAACAACTGCTCTAAGAGACCCTTAAAGGATCCATATATGCATTGTCAAATAAACTAGAAGTGAACATGTGTCAGATTCTTAAGTCCTGGCTAATATTGTTTGTCTACCAGGGTTCAAAGTTTCCTTCGAAAGGAAATCAAATTAGTATAGTTTTTGCTTATTTACCCTGTGTTAGGTTTCTCTATGGAATAAGCAAGACATAATTTTAAACATGTTAACGAGCTGACGTTGAAATAGTGAAACAGTTTTAGCCGACCACTGTAGAATCTAAAATCAAGCAATATTGAATGAAAATATAGGAACCAAAAGAATCAAAAGAAATCATCTTGCTTGCTTATACTTTCTAACAAGTAACAACCAAAGAGCTGTAATACTCATAATCCTTATCAAAAAAAAAAAAAAAAAACCCAGGATGATCCGTCTTAAAATTACCTTCTTTAGAGAGAGAGAGCTAAGACTATAAACAAGCCCACCTTAATATGAACATAAACTGTCAATTACATAACTGGAGATGAAGTAAAACTAGACGTGTACAAAAAGTACAAAAAACGGTTCTACTGAACCCTTTCCATCAACAACCTGTTTTCAAGCACTGCTAGAAAAAGTAATAACAAGACGTGGATTTTCAATACTGTCTAAAAGTAAGGTTCACCCGGCCAGGGCGGAGATCTGTTTGCTCCAGTAGGGTTTTAGGGGCGGTGTTTGTGTGGATAGTAGTAACACCGTGAAAAACATATCTAGCGTCCCCGCCGAATATCAATACATCTCCTGATTCCAGCATAACCTCCTTTGCCGTGTCGACGTCCCTTTGATCACCGTACTTAAAATCTGCAGCATCTCCAATGGAAAAGGAGACAACAGGTAATCCTTTTCTTATACTTTCATGACTTTCATCACGATCCTGCACAGGAGGCAATGTTGTCAGATGCATCAAAATTATATGAACATTCATGCAAATAGCTGACACAAGTTTTGCAAGTTCAACCCTCTTCATAAAAACCCGTTCCCAGTTTCTTTTTCTCACGTTAAAGTTAAGAAGCCTCGTAGTATGTTTAAGAGTTGATACAAAGATATCTGGTCAATGCTGTTACTGAAAAGATTCGCATTCAGGAAATGTATAGCAACTATTTAACATGTTTACAAATGAGTAGGAAAGTCTCAGTACACACCTGATGAAGGCCTAGTCGACCATTTGTTGAATAAAAGTTTACTAAACAAATGTCTGGTGTCATCCGGGGAAGTATTTGTTCTGCATTACCAGCTTCAGATTCTTTCCTTATAAGGACATGGGAATCCTCGATTGCTTTCATAACCAACTCATAGAACTCCTTAGGAATAGGGGGTGGTTTAGCACCATCAGTTGGCCGGTAATCACCATATTTGCTTGTTTGGGGGTCCCAATTTTTACCAAGGCACATCATATTTAAATGCAGTTTTGCTCCATCACGGTAGCCGGGTTGGTAGAAACCTCCAGGGCCTAATCCCAAGTGACGGCATCGCTTCACTATTTTGGTCTATGATAGCATTGAAGGACACAACAGATGTAAATAACCACAAAAAGACCGCACTAAATCCAAAGGTTTATTCTTTACACATTCAAACACCGACACTAATATGGACACAGATAGAAAAATAACAGATTAATATAAACATTCAGTACCATTTCAGCACCAAACTTAACTTTGTTCCTCATTTCCGTGTGTGTGTGGTGTGTGAGAGAGCATAAAGCAGTACCTGAGTACTTATAGAAATGTAACTCTTGAGAAGAACCATGCCAGGTCTTAAAATCCTCCCATTTAGACCTTCTGTGGTGCGTTTTGTTTCGTTCCGTCTTTCTCGATTCGTAGCAAGCAGAGAAGGTTTTAACTTGACAGCGCTTGTTTTGGGCAGGCATATATCAAAAGGTTCAAAAACTTCTGAGCTCTCAGAATTCTCAAACTTTCGGTCACTTGCTGGAGTTTTCAGACTCTTAATCGACAAAGGCACATCCTCATCACCATGTTTCGGAGGCAAACAATTCTCAACTTGTTGGCTTATTTCAATCTGGGTTTTTTCTTCACCCGTAGATAAAGAAGGCCCAAGAGGAGAAGTCAATGGAGGACTATTCCCATTGTGGGGCAAATCAGAAGCAATCACAGAATTAACTTCTGAGACGCCATTCACTGCCTCTGATGAATTTTGACCTTCCTGAGTTTTTGCAACATACACAGCTTGAAATTTCTCTCTCCTTACACGTGAATACACTCTTTGTTGCTGCATCAATCATCAACACACACAAATTTAAATTGCTATTAAACAATTGAAAAGGTGATATTCCAGTTGGGTTTCTGAGTTTGGGTTCTAATTAGTGAGCAATTGAAACATAATAGGTTTAAAATGCTTATGAAGGGAATGTCTCGTTTCAAATCCTTTGTCAAAAAATTACTTGAACAATTCACAACAAGAAGAAAAGGACAAAAATTTCATCTTCTGTGCTCCACGCAAACAATCTAAACTAAACTACCATAGCTAGATCCTAATTTTTCCACACGATAAGAAGAAATGAACAAAACCCATTATTTTATATTATACTAGAAATACTAAAACAAACAAAAGAAAACAAATTGGATAAATAAATAAATAAATAAATAAGCAAATAAAAATTTACGGGATCATGACGACGGTGAGATTGAGCGCCGGAGCCCATAAATTGTCGTCCACCTGAGCGGTTCGGAGCGCCTCGTGGGCTTCCTCGACCTCGACCGCGATCGAAACCGCCATCCATGTTTACTGGAAGGCGCGAGGTAGCCGATGAATTTGACGGGAAAAGAAGAAGAAGAATAAGAAGTGATGAGTGAGAAAGGTTAAGACTTGGAAGAAAGAGAAAGTAGTAGTGGAGAGAAAGTAACGTAGTTCTAAAGCCAAATGGAATTCCAGAAGTTCCGGTTTTTTTTCCTGGTAAAGGAAATGCCTTTTTGATTCTTCAATGAATTCTCTGCAATAGTGCAACGCCAGTTCATTTCGCTGACACCTTTTTACACTTTTTTTTAATACATTTCTTAATTTATGTGAATTTTTTGTGAGAGAAAATACTGTAACAAATCATGAATTATAATTTGAATCAGGGAATAAATCCCTCTACTAAACATCCATGTTTCTAACTCTTTTTATATTATTTATTTTGTTTTTGGTATGAAAAATAATTATTATTGTTACTCTCATTATAATATTTTTTTTATAAAAAATACATGTAAATTAAAAATAATTTTAAATTATAATTATGAATTCATGAATTAATAGTCTGTTTGGTTCATGAATTAGAACCACGTGATTAGAACTATTTTTGATTTACATGTATTTTTTATGAGAAAAAATACTATAACGAACTACGAATCATGATTCGAATCAGGGAACGAATTCCTTTACCAAACGGGCTCTAAATGATTCTTTTAAAAAAATATATTAGATCAATGAAATTTATGAGAATTAAAAATTAATAGAAGCCAAATATGCAACCAATTTATCAAAAAAAAAAAAAGAAGTCCCCCTTTTTTGTAGTCGGGTCGTGATAAATCTCGAACAATGCTCGTTGTTTCTATTAGGGAACTTCTACATGAACCGACATGTCGTATATAAGCTACAAACAAACATCGGCATGTCACCTTTCCAATAGAAACGACACCAGTCCACACTTTTGCTGTAGAAAACGACATGTCGTTTTCTACAAGCAAGGTGTTTTCCCAACTATGAATTCTGAATTTTCTACTAGTTTCTTTTAAAATAAGAAATCCCGACTAATTTCTATTAAACATTTCGCAACTTTTCGTTTTCTTTCTTATATATTCGCATGAATAAAAATTGTGTAGGCTTCTCATTTTACAATATCACCACTAGATCATTTACAATGTGGGTAGGAATTTTGTGCGAAACAGGTTCACTTGTAAGGTGCAAAGACAATGGAGGAGTTCTGTCCGCCAAATGCAAATGTGTTAGACAATGCTATCTTTATGTCCAAACGCTCCTTCTTGGTGCCCACAAGAACATTCATGTCCTGATCAGATGAATAGAATACACGATCACATCTACATACGTATGTACGTACATACGTGTATATGTATCTATGTATGTATGTATTAGATATGGGAACCTTACCATGCCTTCATCAGGATTCTCAAGATTGATGTTTGGATGCACCCACCCAGTTTGTATTGCCTATTATATTTTGAGAACAAAAATCCAATAAAGACACAAACATGACATATGTATTTGCCTATGGCCTCATTCGCTTGTATTGCCTACGGCCTCGTTCGATTCGTGGATTCGAGTTTTTAATTCGAACTGAAATGTGATTCGAGTTTTCAATTCGAATTGAAATGTGATATTTTCTTTAAGATTTTAATTGTAAAAACTTATAACTGAAAATTCGAATCAATGAAATGAACGAGACCGTAGAAAGAAAAAAAAAAAAAAAACTCAAAAAATGGCAAAAGTGGACCAAACTCTAGTCATAAACTAAAAGATGAAACTCAAGTACCTTGACCGTTGCAACGGCTTCTACAGCTCCTGAGGCTCCAAGAAGATGACCAATCATGGATTTTGTAGAGTTCACTCTTAGCTAAAAACATCCAAAAATATCAATCACCACAAAGTGAAAATCTAACTGTTTTATGACTAAAGAAACACGCATTAACAATTTCCGCCTCACATTCGGATTATTGCCGAAACAACGGGTTATAGCTTGGTACTCTTTTAGATCAGCAATTGGTGTTGAAGCAGCGTGTGCGTTTATATAGTTTACGTCTTCTCGAGCTACCCCAGATAGAGCCAAGGCCTTTTCTATGCAAAGAGCAATGCCCGTCCCTGGTTTAGAGACAAAATTTTTTATTTTTATTTTTAAATGTCATAAAACACAAAACCATGTAATAAAAGAGCTTATATTATGTGTTGCGGTTGGTTATACTTGTTTACCATCAGAATGAGGCTCGGTGTAGATATCAGTATTACAAGTGAAGCTTCCCCCTAGAAACTCTGCATAGATCTTGGCGCCTCTCTTCTGTGATATAAAGATCAAGATTGGAAGAAGAGTTTAAGATATCACTGAAATTAAATACGAGACATTGATTTACTAATTACTTAAACCTTAGCATGCTCTAGCTCTTCCAAGAGCAGAACTCCAGCTCCTTCTCCCACAACAAATCCGTCGCGATTCTGCGAATGAAAATTTGGTGACAAGCCATAACAAAACCACATACATATGTCTTATTTTTGGCCTAAAGTATATATATACATATATATTAAGCTTGCTGCCAATTTGAGCAGCATTAGTCCAAGTAAAGTTCCCAATTAAAGGTCCTTAGTGCTAAAAATTTGCTTTGGAAATATAAAGTAGGCGTGGAATAAGAAGATATTAGAATGTAATACGATATCCCAAGGGCGTGAAGCTTTAGTTGGTTCCTCATTCCTTTGTGAAAGTACTCTGCATGACATAAAACCTCCCAAGGCTGCAATTTAAACGTTCAAACTTGAGAATTATGTAACAAAGTTACAAGATTGAATCACATCAACAATGAAAATGACTGGTCTTCATACCTATGGGTATAATCCCCGCATCAGATCCACCACAAAGCATTACATCCTGCATTTTTTTTTTCCCTTTCAAACTTGATTAGAGGATTTAACAAGAATCAGAATATTAGTGACAATAGTAATATGCTAAAGTACAAGCTTACCGCGTCACCCCTGAGAATATGGTAGGCTGCGTTCAGTATACAAAAGTTGCTTGTTGCACAAGCTGTGGATATTGAGTAGTTTGGCCCCATCCATCCCTGAAATTTCAGCAACTCTATTAGTGGGCACAAAGTTGGTCTTAAATGCATAAAATTATCCCGACGTTAACGGCTTTTTAACTTTTTTTTTTTAATACCGAGTTAAGTGGTAACGAATTGTTATCTTTCCATTAGTAGATCCAATATTTTAAAGTTAATTGACAGTCACATTTTTTTACACTTTATAGTAAAAGAAGGACAACTCGTATGTCACGGTAGAAGACACTGCATCATTTTTAGAAGAAACACTTGCTTCTGACTAGTTACCAAGTCAATTGCTAGTATGGCTGAACCCATATTGGACGTTGCGAAAGGTATACCAAAGGGATGCATCTTCTTGTAAGAAACTCTAAGTGCTTCTATTGCTTCAGTAGCCACCTGATCATGAAATTATACTATAGGTTAAAATAAAGTAGAAGAAAATTATAAATCCATAATTTGGAAGTAAAAGTAATTGGATTAGGCTCTAGACTTAACTGACATGCCTCCCAGTGCCGAGCCAATTAAGACACCACATCTCTTCTTGTCTAGTTCCCCCATTACTTCTTCTGTAATCCCACCATCTATCAATGCCTTCTTCCCTGCTCTGAGCAAGTAAAGCATGAATTTGTCTGCTCTCTTAGAAACCTTTGGCGAGACCAGTCCATCCGCCGAGAAAGACTTGATTTCTCCACCGATCCTCTGTTAGGAAGCAAGCCAAGAGTGAATTCTCATAATTCATGAATAAGTTGTCACCAAAAGACTAAGCACCAAAAGAGATATTATACCGTGGGAAATTGAGAACAATCAAAAGCCTCTATCGCGCTTATACCGCTGATACCTTCAAGAAGATTGTTGTAGAAGACATCCGGACCATGGCCGATCGGGCTCACCACACCCAAACCTGTCACAACGACCTTCCTTTGCTTTGTTTGAGAGTTCTTTCCTTCTTCCTCTGTAGACCCCACGGAAGCATCCGCATTTTTGCCTAAAATATGATAGAGAACCAAACCTTATGCTTTAAATTAGGCAGACTAATAGTGACAACTCTACCAATAATAAGCACATATTTACATATATGATGGCATGGATATTGGAGAGGAAAATACCACAATTAGCATCACAATTCATGAGCCTATTAGGCCTTGTAGCAGTCTTTGAACCAAAAGGTGATAATGCATTATCACCAAAAATGGTTAAAGTTCCACACACTCCTTGGAGTTTGCTGTGTTTTGGAATGAGCTTCTTTGCTCGCGTCCAATGACTCGGTCTCTTCGAAGACTGGAATAAAGAGGACATTATTTGGTGGTCTTTCTCATAACGCGCGGACGTAAAAGAATCTACGAGCAATGTGTGTAGAGGAGAGACTATAGAGGAAGCCGCCATTGATGAAATGAGATTAATGAAGAAGTAACAGATGAAAATTTGTGGTGATTCAGACACTAAAAACAATTCTGAGGCTGAGAAAGTAAAACAAGTAAACAAAATGACCCCGGTCCAGGATATAAAGAGCTGAGAAGAGAAATGACATTGAATTTGGAGGGAAAATGTGTAGTAATTCAAGTGAAAAAAGAAAAAAAAGTGAAGTAGCTTTTATGTATGGAACTTCTTGGTGTCTGGACCGTGTAGGCAAAATCTTACATGCCAGTTTCCTTAATTCTCTCTTCACACGAAAATTATTTCCTCTTCATACAATAAGCATTTCTTAGTCCCCATGAAGAAAGGAACTAGTAGAGCATAACCAGATGAGCTATATTCATACAGTAAACTTTCAAAGGACCAGCGCTTTATACAAACATTATCTGGTTCTAATTTTAAGTCAAAGAAAATTAAAAGCAGCATTTTAAAAGAAATAAAAATTACATGTGGGATTATGCCTTTTGGGTTAGAAGAAATGTTAAGTCAGGTCCTGTAACTGCAACTCGAAGAGAAACAGAAGAGACTTCTGTTACGCAACAAAGGAATAACGACTTGAAAAGATATGTACACAAGTTTTATGTTTTACTTGGTCTGTTTGGTTTTTGTAAAAGTTTTTTTGTTTCATTCAGAGCATTAAGGAGCACCTAGAGCAAGTATTGGCTATGACGTTGAATAACCAATAACCATGCGTCTCCAAATGCAATTTCTTCATTTTTCCCCTCTAAAACTTCGTTAATAAAAAAAAAAAAAAAAAAACTTTTTAAGGGTGATATGAACGTTTTTTAATTAAAGACGACATTTTTGAAATTATTTTAGTTCAAAGCTATTTTGATCAGATAATTTAAACATTTTTTTTTTAAAGTTTAAGAGATCTTAAACTAAAAAACATATCTTTAGGGTTTGAAATTAATGTAATATTTTTTTCCCCGCACAATATGAATAAACTTTTAAGGCATGAATTCATATTACTTATATAAAGAACCAAATCTACATTTTGACTTTTTAGCATTATCCTGGTTTAGCAAATTGCTTCTAAACTTTTAATTTATTAAATTTAAGATATTAAAAATTAAAGAATTGAAAGATTTGTGTTATATTTAAATTGTGATGTTTAAACTTTTTTTTTCATAAACGTATTTTTTCAATACTAATTTAATATAATTATCATTAAAATAAAATATATTATAATAATTTTATAAGTTGAGAGGCATTTATTAAAATTAAAAATTTAAGATAAGTTGCTAAAATCGTACAAATTTAAAGGGTATAATATCCGTACGTTTTAGGCATCCCTAAATTTGGTCTAGAATTGGTCCATTATCGTCGGGGTTTGAGCAACGATCAACGATTATGCTTGTTCTTTTGATGTTTTTGAGTTAGGTAATTTGAATGTAAATTTTAAGTTGAGTTTGAGTTATAACTTGAGTTGAAGTTATAATTTGAGTTTATGTTTGGTTGTGTACATTTGAGTTATGGTTTGAGATAAAATCTTTTTGAGTTTGTGTTTGAGTAAGTCAAAACTTGAATTTGTATTTAGATAGTATTTTAATAAAAACTCAATACTGATGAAAAATTTTAATAGGGTATATGGGTGAGGTTTTATTCGTCTTTTCGTTGTCAACGCATAGAAAAAAATCATCTCAATCAGAATTAAAACGAAAAAATTATAACATTTTTTAGAATAAAAAAATACTGTTCATTAATTTGAGTTTGAGTTTCTGAATTCGAATTAAAGAAAAAATTTAAACTCAAATTTTAATCATAAACTCAAATTTAAACTCAAATTCAAATAAATTCAAATAAAATTACAAAATTATAACTTGAGTTACATTTTTTGAGTTTTTCACTCAAAAATACCCTAGCCGAACAGCCATTTTTGAAATGGTTTAAAGAGAGAAAAACACTGTCTTTGATATTATCATATTAATTACTGGCTGATTGTATTCCACTGCAAAACTCAAGTGGTCTTGTTGGAGCAAACAGATACTAGAGTGAAAACCCATCAATGGAAATCGGAAAGGAAGAGGAAGATTTGTACGGAACTGCCGAATCCGGCTCCGAATACAGTTCCGACGATTCAGGCAATGACCCGATTTACAGCATTCTCGAAGAAACCCATTCCAAGCTTTCAAAGCTCTCGATTAAGAACAAGAAAGCGAAGGCCAGGTTGGTGTCTGTTTTTTGTAATTTTGATTTTGAGGTTAATCATCTTATGTTCTACAGTGGTTAAGTTGAAATGGGTATTTTTTTAATTTGCAGCATTGTCGAAGCTATTGATCTCGCCGACGAGGCGGAATCGGATGGGAGAGATCTTGTTTTGCCGGAACTTGATGAAATAGACGAGAAAAGTTTTGAGCAAGTCCAACGGATAATCAGAGGTTGGCTTATGAAAGTTTTTCCCTTTTCTTTTCCATTCTTCTATTAGCCCTGGAAAGATTTAATTTTTGGGCTTCTCCGAATGAATCGCATTCACAACTCACTTAGCTCTTGTTACTGTTCCTTCCTCTTTGTTGATGTGACACTAATTACAATTTCATAAATGCACTATGAACTATTGATTTTAAGTAATTTTCCCCAAATTATAGAATTTTGTGTCAACTTGCGTCAATTCGGGGCGTTTTGAATGATTTTATATGGTCTAGGAGGTGAAATGGATCTTTTCAAAATTCAGGTGGCATGTTGAGCTAAGGAATATATTTCAGGGGGTGTTTGTGAAACTAATCTTATAAATGGCACGCTTAGTGTAAACTTTTGTTTGTTTTGTTTTGTTTTGTTTTGTTTTTTTTTTTTTTTTGTTTTAATTTTATCTTTACGGCAGCTGGCCAGATTGAGAAGTTGAAAGTGGACCAATGTAAGGTTTACCTGAGAAAGAATGGATTGAGACTGACAGGCAACAAAGGCACACTCATTCAGCGGATTAAGGAGCATCTTGAGTAATTTTATTAACTGACGTGTTGGCTATGACGTTGATAAACATTGGTTTCAGCTCTTAATGTTGTTGTTTATTGTTCATGTTCTTCAGGATTTTGAATGGCGGAGGGGAGAAGATGTACCCTGTATCTAGCTTTGAATTGAATTGTAAAGGTAAAGATGCACATGATATTATCTGTAATAGTTTCTCATTTTTCCGAGGCACACCAAGAAAGGTGTCTGTTTTAATGCAGGTGATGCTTGCACTGGCGATGTAGTTCTGTTCGAGCAAAATGTTTACGACATGTAATTTCTTCTCTCTCTCTCTCTCTCTCTCTCTCTCTCTTTTCTCTCTCTTTTTGTCCTGTTGTACATTGAAAAATTGTGATTCCTTGTTTTATTTGTCTGACAAGTAGATAAGCAGAGTGCAGTGTTCTTCTTTTACAAGTGTAAAATATTATTAGGAATGCGATTGAAGTAGTCTAGCTGATAAGTTTTGAGGCACACACTACGTCTATGCCAGGCCACTAATGTACATTGCTGCATCATAATTGTCCGGGACTATTCCTTGCAGGTTCAATATTGCATCACGGAGTGCTAACGGCGGTCCTTGTGGCACAAGGATTGTTGCAGGCCGTATTGTGAAAGAAAGCTATGGTGCGGCCAAGCAGCAACATACATTTACGGTGAGTTGGTCATAAAAGATTATATTTGACAAGTGCTGCAAATGGATTTCATTCTTTTACTTCTTTCTCCTGATGAACTGTCAAATTAATAATTAGATGAACTGATGACATGATGCCTGTACTAACATTCGTAGGTGCAGTTGTGACGCTCAAAGCATTATTGCTACCCGATGCGTAATAAATTGAATGCATGATGGAGTTTTCTGTGATTTTTAAGTTTACTTAATTACTTTTTTTGTGGGGGGTGGTAAACTCAATTCATTATTACAGTCGTTAAAATGCAGTTTCTCTGTTATTTTCACCAGGTGGAAGTGCTATGGAGCAAAGGGGAGAAACCACTCCCTCCACTTCATCCCCTCTTAATCAAAGGTCGGAATCTTTACAGACTGAAAACTTTGAGACAGGTCTGTTTGGCAAAGGATTTTTGTTCCTCTTTCTTGAGGCTTGATCATGAGTGTTAGATATTAATTTACTCTTTTGTAAATTTTAGAGATGGGTAGATGAAGGCGATAGGCAGAAAATTTTGACAGAAAAGCATTTGAGAGGATCTCTTGCTAGGTCTGGTAGAGAAGAGAGGATCCAAGAGAAGGAAAAGAGAAAACTTCTCAAGGCTAGCAGGTAGGCAATATGCTCGATATGGAGAGTACTATTTGTTTATGTTGATCGAATCAGTCTTATCTCAGTCTCATTTGTCATTAATAGATCACTACATGATCAAGTTTTCTGTGCTTCAGGATCTCAAGAAAGGAGGTTGACATAAACCAGTCTCATTCTGACTCAACGTCGGTACCAAAGCCCTTTCTTCGACCTCAAACTTTCGGCATATCGGTTAATTCAGTAAACAAAGAAAAGCCAGCAATTGGGCCTCAGCAGTTGGGAATTTCCCAACCGGGTTTGGCCGCTACTTCCACAAGAATGGCAACTCAACATCAAGCTGAAGCTAAAAACTCAGGCTTATGTGTTGATTATGAGAAAGTGACAGCTAAATGGGGATTGGAGAAGACAACGATACAAGACAAGTATATCAACCAAGTCTCCCAGAACTTGGTTCGGTATAGCAGCTCAAGTTGTAATGACTGAGAAAATTTTAGACCTTAAATAATACAATTCATGTATTTTTAAGCTAAGGATTTTCTTAGAAAATATTATGTTATATTGTGAATGGAGGATTTATGAAATTAATATATGTATTCCTAAATTCTATAGCAAATTTCATGTTAAGTTCATGTTTCGATCAAGTAAATTCGATCGATAAATTGTCGCCGTATTTTAAGGCGGAATAATTTTCAGTACAAGTATAGTTTGAGAATCTTAATTTCAAGAATCTCTAAGCACAGCACGATGTTAGCGGCATATAAAAAAAACGCACTGACATTTTAAAAGAAGAAAAAAATCCTTAATTGCCAAACAGTTAGGTTAAAGTCACAAGATAAATACCTATAGTAGATGGATACAATATGAGCTCGGGAGTTGACACTGTCAGAAACGTCATTCTCGGGATAGAATACAGAAAATTAAAATTTAGAATTTGTTCAGTCTAAAATTAATTTTAAGACTTGAAACAGTTTGAAATATTACGCGAGTAAGAATATAAAACAATATTGAATTATTCAGAAATTGATATTGGACTGTAAGTAGTAGATTAACTTACGTGAGCTAAACTAATTACCTCTAATCAGTATAAATTTAATCTGTTTAGAGGAAATAATTGAGGATAAGATCAGGCACGTAATCTTACCTTAATCAGATACTTTATATAGCGAAATTTTTAGGGTTCTTGCACTTTTTTTTCTCTTATTCTCGCTCATTCTCTCTCTCCTCTCACGTTCTCTCTCACACAAACCATCAATGGCCAAATACCCAAGTTCAGATTCCAACCTCTGTTTTTGACACCGACGGTGTCAATAGAAAGATCTCGACGAGCTGAGTTCAACGACATGCGGCACGCCCTCCAACCCCGCCGGAATCAGCCGCAATCGCCGGCGGAAGTTAAAAAAACTTTTAAAGAGCATTTGAAATAAGAGTTCAAATGCTGCTCTGTTTGAAAGATATTTTTAGAACGTTTTATCTTAACTGAAATTAAGAAAAGCTTTAAGAAATTTAGTGATTCACTTATTTGAAATTATTGTTACAAATTATGAAAGTATCTTTCTTATATTAAAAAAAAAAAAAAAAATGTTCCGCAAATTTTAAGAAACCCCAGTAAGTAGACAAGTATATCAACCAAGTCTCCCAGAACTTGGTTCGGTATAGCAGCTCAAGTAACATAGAAAGAATAAACCATGACATTCATGAAGTTCAGCACATGAATAATCGTCCTCATTTGAACTACAGAGGGCCTAACTCCTATTCGAGTGAGCAGATATATTGGCCAAAGGAATTCCCAATGAAGGCTACTCAAAGACCGCCATTGAGAAGCGTGAACAATTATCGTTACATGAGTCCAACAAGGAGACAATACAACGTACAACAAAACTTGTGCCGACATTATGCTCAAGGCCGGTGTTACTATGGAGACAGGTGTAAATATTCTCATGATATGAGAGAGTGCGGCCAAAGGAGGGAAGAAAGGTGGCCGTGAAACCAAGTTTGATATAATGCCCACATTACTTTACATTTCTTGCATGGTAATAGGATGAAATTTTGGTGATTCTTAAGGAAGGAAATGACGGGTTTCTTCTGCAGTTTGCTGGGAATTTTCTTATCATGTTTTGAGGTAGTTAGGTGCTTTGAGATTTGATTCAAACGATAATTGTAATTTTTCTTATTATTTATAAAGTGGATTTTCTGGGTGTAGATTGACGAAAGAGTATGAGTTATGTCATATGAGAACCAAGTAATTTTTTCTACTTTGACGCATTTCATTCAAGCAAAATTTTTTTATGAATGTATTAGTTGTATTAGATTTGAGATTAGTAAAAATGTCATTTACGCATATTTTACTAATGGAGTTGTTTTAATACTATTGTAAGGGTATTTTATAAATTTTGAGAAATTCTAAGTATTAGAAAGGAACTATTCCCTTAACTTTTAAGTTACAGCGGTATAATATACCGTTGATATCAGTTGGCATTCGAGGTCTAGTTTCTTGTGTTTTGTATTTGTCCCAGTATTAGACTGCATTTGTTTTTCTGCATGGTTCAATTCAGATTTTTAGTTTTGCTACAATATTTTTTTCTTATAAAAAATTTGAATTTCAAACGTCAAAATTATAAATTATAGTTTGAATATGAACTAAATAGATTCTTTGATTGCATTTCTCTAATTTACAACACAATTTTCTCTTAAAAAGAAAAAGAATTGAATCTGTCAAAAAAAAAAGTGACAGGGGTGTCATTGTAAGAGTTTTCAAGTCAATAATGTCACGGTAATTAAAAGAGGTTAAGGGGGTGTAAAATGCTTTGACAAATGATCTTTCAGTAAAGTTTTCCAAAGACATCGTAGATTTCTCCCACGCCCTGTACTTTTAACAGTACTTTCGTGATCAGATAATATACCAGTTTAATTTCTGAAATTAAACTGATTTTGTTTAATTTCCAAGGATAGGCTGTTTAATTTCATTAACGTAAACTGATTTTGTTTTTTCTTGGGAAATTAAACAGCCTATCTTTTTCTTTATTTTACTCTCTGTGGAAAGTTATGATTGAGAGATGATTTTAATGCTTCCAGGCTGAAAATGGCAGCTGAACCAGTCAACGTGAATGAGTTCCAAGAATTGGCGAGGCAAGTTCTTCCCAAAATGTACTATGATTACTATTCTGGAGGAGCAGAGGACCAATTCACTTTAAAGGAGAATCTCGAGGCTTTTCAAAGGATCAAGTAACTGTAATATATATATATATATATATATATCTCTATCTATATTTATGCATCAGTAATTTTTTTATTTCTTTAGTTTTTGGGTAATGGATTTCCAGGCTACGGCCAAGAGTTCTGGTAGATGTTAGCAGAATAGATATGTCAACAACGGTATTGGGTTTCAAAATCTCTGCACCTACGTGACTTTTCTAAAGTTCAAACAATGCTTTGAGATTGAATGGCTCTGTGATATCAGAATTACCACTCCACATTAGCTTCGCAAATTGCTTGTAGGCTTTCTCGGTCGGATGATAAGAGTCAAAGAAGAAGTAATCATTCACATCATCACACAACTCAAGTTCTTTCACTCCTCTTTTCCCTCCACAGCTATAAACTCCTCTGTAAAGACCGCTTCCACAACATCCTATGTCCGCTTCCTTAAAACCTTCACAAACCAATCAAATTAGTTGAACAGAAATTCAAAATTTTTATGAGAAAAAACGCTGTAGTAAAAAGGTTTGAACGGTAGTTCAAACAGATGAAACAAATAGGTCAATTATTGTTTATTCCAATCTTTACCGCATTTTAAGGGGTTCTCCATTCTTCTACTAAAAGAAGTGTACAAATCGTGCTTTGAAATATATGAAACCTTTGAGCTGACTCTGTATTGAAGGGCTTTAGGAAGTTCTGTGTTGTGTAGTTTCGTGAGTGAAGTAACTTCTTTAAAGCAGGAACCTGTATTTCCGGGTTGAAGAATTTTAGTCCCTGGAAGACAACCTAAAGGTAGTAAACTCCCAAGCCCAAATTTCCTTCCTCCAATTTTGTATATTCCCTGATCACCCATCAAACTTGCACAAGAAAAAATCACAAATTAAATTGACAAAAAAATAAAATACAATAAAATGTAAACATTAAAAACTCATCCATATATTATAGCATGGGATCAATCATTACTTTGATAACTTGGGCGAGATTTCCAAGCACCATGGCAACGTATTCTTTCTTAGAAAATTTGTCATATAAACTGGAGTTAAACATCAACGGGGAAAGATAATCATTGCCTCCCACACTGAACAAGTAAACAGCTGAAGATATCAATTCCTTAGCTTCTCGCACACTTTGCTCCTTAACTGCTTTTTCACTTTCTTGAAATAACTCAGCTGAGTTTTAAGGGTTAAAACATTCAAAATGCAGAATGGCTTTTTACTCATAATAAATTGTACGTGTAACTAATCATAACAAGTGATAAAGATCACTTACAAAACCTTCATGAGTTTCGACAAGAGCACCAGCCCCACCAGAAGCAAAGTTCACCCCATGCTCACAGTTTTTGAACCCCAGGCTTTAAATACGGCGGAATCAATGGTAATTTTGCAGACTCACCTACGATTATTTTAAAACATAAGCAAAACAAGAAAACAGAAAATGATTTGCATATATGTTTAATTATATTATGATTTATGTCTTACTTATAACATCAGGAATCAGGCGGCCATCGGAGAAGCTACCGGTGGGAAAACGGAAAAAGGTTTCTCCATAAGACCAGAAATTTTCTTGGTATTCAGTGGTGGTGTTGATGTAGTTGTTGTTTCCCGGATCATAAAATGAGTTACCGAACACGAAGAGCGCCGCATATTTTTCTGGTGGCCTAAAGTGGACGGCGCCGATGATTACAGTGTTGAGGATGATCAGACAAACAGCCGGTAAATGCACGCCGGAAAACCTCAAAGTCATTGCCATATCCTTAACCTGATTCACTACTTTTATGCTCTCGTCTTTTCTTTAGCTTGAAACGCTCTTTATAAGGGTCTTTGGATGGTTTAGCTATTAGCGGTAAAAAAGCCAAAGTCTAAATGCAGAGTATGGACAAAAGACAAAAGACAAAAGCCAAAAGCCAAGTCCACGTAGACGGTTTTGAGACATAACTCATTGTAAAAAATATGGGCCGCATATTTACGTTAAAAATTAAAAGAGAAAAGGCCGTTTAGGTCGTTGATTAGATTTTTTAATTTAAGTTGAGATATAATTTTATATGAAAATTTTTTACTGTAGTAAAAAAGTTAGAAGTGACTTTTTGTGAAGGTTTTTTATTGTAGCAAAACTAGAATTCTAAATTCGAATCAGCGAAATGAACGGGACTAAAGTCAGGGAGGGAGAAGAAGAAGAGACAGTACTGAAAACGGTGTTAATTTTAGATCTAACTGTTTATAGTTAGTTCACGCATAAAAAAAGAAAGAAAAGTAGATGATATAAATATAGGTCTTTTCTCATTTATTTTGCATCCTAAAAATTAAGAGTTTCTCCATTTTGTAATTTTATAGGAAATTTGTTAAAATTTTAATTTGTGGGCTTTTGTAATTTCTACTCAATTTATAATCTTTTTTTTTTAAGTAAATAGAGTGGTCCACAATGCCCGAAGACATAAACAATATTTGACCGAACTTTGTTATTAATTATGATGTTTTTTATTTATTTATTTTCAGTATTCAATAGTTCTGTCAGTTTTGTCTGCTGCGTATATTACTGTTCATCTGTATGATACTATTCGCATGTACTGCATAATAAAGTTATTTTTAAGTAAGAAATACCCGATTTTTTCAACAAAAATAATAGAGTTGACATTTTTTTTAAAATCAACTTTTGTGTTTTGAGAAAAATTGGTTCTTTACAGTTTAAAATGCGTGGGATGTTAAAAAAAAAAAAAACTCCGACATAATAATTTTAAAAACAAATTAAGAATTCTAACGACAAAGTACAATCATTTTAGCCGCCGGAAAGGATAAATCTGCGCTTAGCAATATATTATTAAAGTTGATCGACAATCATTTTTGAAAAAAATAAAAGCAATAAAGAGTTGTTATTTTGTAACGAAATTCAGAAAAAATTTGAACTCGAGTTACAATTTTATTTAAATTCATATTCTTTTATAAAATTTGAGTTTAAACCCGAGTTTAGGGCTAAACTCGAGTTTAAGTTTCTTCTTCAACTCGAGTTTATAAACTCGAACTCAAGTTAATGAACAATAATTTTTCTATTCTTAAAAATATCATAACTTTTTTATTTTAATTCTGATTGAGATGATTTTTTTTTCTATACATTTACAATGAAAAGACGAATAAAACTCCACCTATATACCCTATTAAAATTTTTCATCACCATTGAGTTTTTATTAAAATACTATCTAAATATAAATTTAAATTTTGACATACCCAAATATAAATTCAAAAAGATTCTCAATTCAAATCATAACTCAAATATTACACATCTAAAAACAAGAGACAAGAAAATAAACAACAACTTGCCTAAGAGAGGGGGGTTCTGGTGCGGTGGGGTAGAGTTTGAGGGGAGATTGTAAGTTCAGAAAAAAAATAAACAACTTTTGTCCTCAGTTACCTGCTTTGAATTAGGAGCCTGAAGGCCTTCTTCCTTTGCAATTACAGAACTACTGCGTAAAAGCTAATGAAGATTTGTGATGAGGAAAAATGCTTGGGGGCGCAATTACCACAAGCACCATTGATAGAGAGTAACTCTTGTTTATGGATCATACGCTGTGGAATCCGTTTATTATGGCTAGTTAATATATATTTTTATTATATTATTAGTATTTATATGAGGAAATTAATATAAAGATTTGATAGTATTGTAACTTGTATTTATTTAAAGAATCATTGCACAGTACTGCTCCTTATGAATCTTATGATAATAAATTCTCTCTCTTTTTATAGTCTTATGATTCATGTAAACATACTATCGAACCACCTCAAATTCTGTCTTTTCTTCCTTTGTTTATTTTCTTTTTTAATTATATTGTTACATTTCTCTCTTAGTATACAGTGTTGAATGATGTGTTTTAAGTATTGTTCTGTGTTATAAGGTGTTTTATGAAAGACATATTAACAAATAAAATGATGAGATGCAAGAATTAAGAAATTGTTTTAAAATTATGAAAAAAAGTTTTTCTCTACATATATATTTGTCTAGTCGTTTTAATACGCCAAACTGAGGCCCCATGCGGTAGAGATATTTGAACTCATGATTCTGATTTTACTAAAATGTTTGGTTTTCTCATAAATAATTTGAATATGAATTAGAATTATTAACTTGAATACGTAAACTAAACGGGACTGGATGTAAAACCGATTAATAAAAAGCTATCTCTATCTCACGATGATCAAAACCAACTAACATTCAAGAATTCAAGGGAAAAAAAATAAAAACTAACTAACAATTCAAAAATGATAAACGATTAGTTGATTTAATTTGAAATATCTGAATTGATGGGTTTTCCTAAATTGTCAGTTGTTTTAACAGCCCTGCCAACAGAAAAACAATAAAGTAGAAAATCTTGCACATAATTAGCAAACGACAACACTTACAATACAGAGCAGTGTGGAAACCAAAACATAATGGAATAGGGGGAAGAAAACTGAAATAAACATCAAGAAAGAAAACGACAACAAAGTGAGAAATTAAACCCACAGCAAAGATTTTTTTTCCCCCCCTTGAAAATCACAGTAATGAGTTTTACAATGGAAAAATGATAACTATACTTCCATAAACGAAACAAATAATAATAAAATAAACACCATCGAAAGCAACCGCAGTCCATCACATGATGATCAATAGACAAACACAACACAAGTAACAAATTGCAAAATGACAAGTTCTCTTGTAAAAAGCTACATGCATTTGCAGTAGAAGATGAGAACATGTAAAAAAAAAAAAAAAGTGAGAGAGAGAGAGAGAGAGAGAACGAAAAAAACAGATAACTTTTTAAGATATTGAAAGCTTCATATAGGCATTAGCTCGTCAATTTTTCGTAGTCGAAGGAACATACTCACAACATCGTAACTTTTTTTTTTTTTCCACATTTAGGCAGCATCATAACTTGTGTCTTTAATGCCAAAATAGACATGACTTTTCTCAAGTTCAAATAATGCTTTGAGATTGAGAGGCTTTGTGATATCAGACTCACCACTCCAGATGAGTTCTGCAAGTTGCTTGTAGGCTTTCTCGGTCGAATGAAGAGAGTCAAAAAATAAGA
Source organism: Morus notabilis (assembly GCF_000414095.1). Taxonomy (NCBI): domain Eukaryota; kingdom Viridiplantae; phylum Streptophyta; class Magnoliopsida; order Rosales; family Moraceae; genus Morus; species Morus notabilis. The sequence goes on from NW_010364300.1 coordinate 106,076, forward strand.
AATCACTCACATCATCACACAATTCAAACTCTTTCACTTCTCTTTTCCCTCCACAGCTATAAACTCCTCTGTACGGACCGGTCCCACAACATGCCACGTTCACTTCCTTAAAACCTTCACAAAACCATCAACAACTTAAATCGTTTTTATGTCACAAGATAATTATTGGTGTTAAAATATAATTGTAACATAATACAATCTTACCATATTTCAATGGGTTCTCCAATCTTTCACTAAAAGAAGTATACAAATCGTGCACTGAATAGATGAAACCTTTGAGCTGCCTCTGAATCAGTTGGAGGACTTTAAGAAGTTCTCTGTTGTGCAGTTTCGCCAGTGAATTAACTTTTTCAACGCAAGAACCAGTATTTCCCGGTTGAACAATTTTAACCGCTGGAAGACAACCCATAGGTACCATATTTAAGAACCCAAATTTCCTTCCTCCTATTTTGTATATTCCCTGATCACCCATCAAACTTGCATATATAAGAAAAATCACAAACTAAATGGACCAAAAAGAGAATTGAAACATATACACACACCCACATATAACATCGCACGCAATCTATCATTACTTCAACAACTTGGGTCAAATTGCCAAGCACCATGCCAATGTATTCTTTGTTAGAATATTTGTCATATAAACTGGAGTTAAACGTGAAAGGGGAAAGATAATCATTGCCTCCCACACTGAACAAGTAAACAGCTGAAGATATCAATTCCTTAGCTTTTCGGACACCAAGTTTTCTCCTTAACTGCTTCTCCACTTTCTTGAAATAACTCAGCTGAGTTTTAAGGTCTACCACCTAAAACCCAAAAACGACAATAAGTTTCTAGAGTTAAAAACACTCAATACGCAGAATATCAGTTTACTAATAGAATACATTGAGTTAATTATGACAAAGATCACTTACAAAACCTTGATGAGTTTCAACAAGAGCACCAGCCCCGCCAGAAGCAAAGTTCACCCCATATTCATAGTTGTGAACCCCGGGATTTAAATACGGTGGAATCAATGGTAATTTTGCATACTCACCTACAATTAAAATGCATTTAAACAACCTAGTAGTTAAAGCGAACTAAACGTAACTTACATATAACTTGAAGTATATTAGGATTAAGATCTCACTTATAAAATCAGGAATTAGGCGGCCGTCGGAGAATCTTCCGGTGGGAATACCAACAAATGTTTCCCCATAAGGCCAGAAATTTGCTTTGTACTCGGCAGTGGTGTTGATATAGTTGTTGTTTCCTGGATCATGCAATGAGTCGCCGAACACGAAGAGCGCCGTGTGTTTTTCCGGTGACCTGAACTGGGCATCACCGATGATTACAGTGTTGAGGATGATCAGACTAACAGCTGACAGATACAAGCTGGAAAACCTCACAGCAATTGCCATGATTCAGTACTTTTATGCTCTTCTTGTTTCTGATGGTTTTAAGATGCCGGCAGATACTTCCTAGCTATAGCTAGCTGTTGGGTTCCGCCCCATTTGTGGGCCGGAACAAAGAATGGGCCTTAAGCCCAAATGCCAAAAAAAAAAAAAGCCATGCTGCGTGGGCAGCACACCAGGAAAAAATAGAAAAGAAAATAAGAAGGAGAATCGGGAGAGCAGAGAGTACAGCCGAGAACACCAGAGGAAAAGAAAAGGAGGGAGAGAGAAAGAGAAAAGGGGTAGGATTTTGGTGTTTGTGTAAGATGACTGAGTGGCGAAACGTCGGTTTCGGCTCAAATTTGACGTGAAGAATTGAGCTCTTTCAATTTATTAGACTTGATTTCTCATTTAACATCTCTTTAGTACTCTCTTGAGTACTCTTAATTTAGTGAGACATAAACTTTTCTTTAGTGTTATTGTTGTTATCCATCTTTGATGATGATGTCTCTATTGTTGGTGAACCAAGAATAGTATTTCTTGATGATATTATTGTTGTGAGCCTCTAGTTTGATTCTAGAGAGAAACTTTATAATCTCATTGTTAATATAGTGGAAGAAATTTAAGTGGCCTAAAAGTTCCGTAATTTTTACTCTCAATTTAAGAAGTTTTTTACGCTAAAAATTAGTGTTTCATTTATAGTTGATTGTTTTGATTAATTGGTGCATTAATTATTTGACTTTGTTAACATTTTATTTAAGATCCTATTTTAACATACAAAAAGAGAAAATTTTATTCCGTAATTGTTTGTTAGTTTTCTCAACACTAGCCATCATTTTCTATGTGAGAAAGAAATAATAGAGCTTAGATCATACTAGGATATTTTTTCTTTTTTTTTTCTTTTTTTTTTTTTACAATTGTTTTTTGAAATTATATAGTTGGTGCTTTATATTTTTACAACGTGTCCCTGATGTTTCGAGACGTAACTTCTAGATATTTTTTTTTCGGAATTAAGAAATATCGTGTTTATCCTTTAAGTTAATTAACTCTGACATAATAATTATAAAGGTTTCCTCAAAAAAGACCAAAAAAAAAAAAAGAACAATATGGGTTATTAGCATCATTATACCCTTAATTAGGAGTATTATGTCAGTTTTGTCCTCGATCGAGTTCTTTTTCTTGATAGATAATATTACTCCTTGAAATTTGATTTTTTGACAGTTTTATAATCTATGACCTTTAGATTGATAATGGATTTCTGAAATTTAACAAATATAATCACATCTTATCTCCTGATACCAACTGAAATTGGTTAATTTATAGAATGCAATTATAGTTCATGCACTGAAAGTGCCAATACCCCAACTTAAAAAAAAAAAAAAAAAAAAATTCTAATTAGAGACTCTAAAATAATCCATTATCCTCAAACTCCAAGAAGCCCTCGTTGCCTTTCTCGCAGTCCAACTATCATCATCGGCCACCACAAAAATCTAGATTTAACACATAATTAATACTAAACAAAATCTAGAAAGGATTTAGTTTGGAGACATGATGTGCTATGATGCTTCATTATGAAGCCACTATATATGCTGCTACTGTTGAGGATGAAATATTAGCTTTTCCAGAAAAAGGAACAATCTGGGCTCATCTATGAACTATATTAAAGTCGACCAACAGAACTCCCGTAAATTTCTCTACAAGGCCCACAACACAACGAGTCAAGAGCCATGTTATGACTGGGGTATTTACTAATTGAAGCAATAATATGAAGTTGGCGGGCACTTGTGGTACTAGTAACTTTTTTAAAACTTTATTTAACTGGGTTTTTTTTTTTTTGTTTTGGTGGTATACGAGAAGAGTTTATGAAGTATTTGAAAAGAAAATGCATCAACATTGCGATTTACCATATATGATCACTGGGGTTTCCAGTCAATGCTCGCTTTGCAAACTGCTGGTAATATTTTCGGTGCGACGAAAGATTTAGAAATTAGAAGAACACATGAACACACCGGCCTTAGATCGAACACTATGCAATCAAGAATGCTTTGGAACATAAATTAACAAGCCAAGAAAATGAGCAAAACACCAGTGCGACCAGTTGTCTCCAATATAATTCACTATTACAAACAATCAGCAAATTACACACTCGAGCACCTAATTTGTGCTTCTGAAATGAAATTGTCTCTCTGTACATGAAAACAATGATCTCACGAGGGAGAAAAAGGAACTTCTCTCTCTGGATCTCTAACCTGGAGTCCCCAGTTACACCCTTTTGATCAGTCGTCACAATAACAGGCTTACACACCGTGCCTTTTTATAATATACAACAATAAATCAGAATACAAAAGGAACTAACCAATCTGATTACAACCTTGAATTCAGACTAATAACTGATTATTAACTAATTGATTTTGATATTAGATAGAAAAATGCTTAGGAGCACCACCTGTGTTAAGTACCATCGCTAATAAAAGGTGAGTCTCACCTATAGATCTCACGCTACGAGAACCACCTTCTATTAGTGGATCGTGCTCGGTGCATTATATCATTGCTCTATTAGATAACTCAGCTGATGAGTTACGCTGGCACTGTAACAATGCCATATTCGATAACTCGGCTGATGTGTCACGCTGACTAAGGAAGATACATACACTAGCATTAACATCAACAGTTGTTATTCCTAGTAAAGGGATTTTGTTATTTTATCCAAAAAGGATAATTTCTCAAATAGATGACGAGAATACATGAAGAGAAAGGAAGCGGACGAATATTTGCGGTTTTGAATTTTTGAGGATTGTGGTTCGTGATTCTTCTGCTCCTTGTTCCTGTTCTCCTTATGAAGCCAAAGTCCCACGTTGATCCCTTTTAGGGATCTAAAGTATGTAACGACTGAGAAAATCCTAGACCTTAAATAATACAATTTATGTATTTAAGCCAAGAATTTTCTTAGACAAATATTATGTGACTGAAGGATTTATGGAATTAATATATGTATTCCTGAATTCTGTAGCAGATTTCATGTTAAGTTCATGTTTTCGATCAAGTAAATTCGATCGATAAATTCTCGCCGTACTTTAAGGAGGAATAATTTCAGTACAAGTATAGTTTTGAGAATCTTAATTTCAAGAATCTCCAAACAAAGCATGATGTTAGCAGCGTATAAAAGAAAACGCACTGACATTTTAAAAGAAGAGAAAATCCTTAATTGCCAGACAGCTAGGTTAAAGTCAGAAGATAAATACCCATAGTAGAAGGGTACAATGTGAACTTGGGAGTTGACACCGTCAGAAACAACGTCATTTCCGAAAATTAACGCAGGAAAGTTAAATTTAGAATTTGTTCAGTCTAGAATTAATTTCAAGACTGTAAACAGTTCAAGATATTACGCGAATAAGAATTTAATGTGATATCCAAAGCAGTCAAGAATTTAACATTTAACTGTAAATAAGCAGTAGAAAAAGGAACCGTCAGAAATGGAAACGAATTCCTGTCAGCTAAGTTACTCTCTTATAGTCAGTATAATTTTTATCAGTTTCAAAGGAAAACTTAAGAAAGTGGACAAGAGTACAATGGGGTAGGTGAGATTTTTTTCTCTCTCTTCCTCCACTTGGCCGGCATGCATGAAAAAATAGAGCCAAACCTTTGGCTAGTGGAGTGTGCTAGAGGACTTTATGTTAAGGTGATGTGATGTTAGTGGTTGAAGGGGAATTAATGGCAAAGTTGCTTCTTCTTTTCTCCTTCCAAAACCGGCCAAGAAAGGGGGATTTGAACCAAAAATTTGGTTGAATGATGGAGTGGAATTGGTGTTAAAAAAAATAATTTCCAAGTGCCTATAAAAGGAACCAACATAGGATAAGCTTCATTTTTTTTCTCCTAGCTTTTTCCCCACTCAAAAATCCGGCCACACACTCTCCATTTCCTCTCAAATATTTTCTCCCACTCTCCAAAACTTGAGCCCCTAGCACACCATAGAAGAAGAAGAAGGAGATTAAGGGATTCTAGGAGGAGACTAGTCAAGCATTCCTCTAAGGGTAAAGAAACTCTAAATCCTCTCTTTTTCATGTTTTGGGAAAGTTTGAAATAGAGAAGGTAAGTTCTTAAACTCTTCTCCATTAATTTCTAGCCAACTTTAAGCTTGAATTTATGGATGTAAATTTGTGGTTCTTGAGGAAGATGTGTTGTAATAAGGGTGTGGGAGTTTTATGTTAGTTTTGTGAGTTATGAGGTTAGTTTAATGTAGTATGATTATGCTTGATTTAAGTTTGCTTATTTCCGGGTAGAGGAAAAATTTCCGGTTACTTCGAACGCGAAAATAAGAACCCTAGAGCGAGATTTTTCAATGTTTCAAAGCTTGAACTTATAGCCCTCGATGTTTTGAACATTTTCTATGACTATGACAAAACCTAATTTTAACTCTAAAAGCAAGTTTGAAGCCAGTTTGTAAAAATAGACGGGCTGTCAAACACAGTTTCAGAAATAAAAAAAAAGGGGTGATTGCTACAGCATTGCTATAGCAATCCTACAACATTTTTAAAAGAAGATTTGCTGCAGTATCCTACAGCATTTTAAAAGAGATTGCTACAGCAATCCTAAAACCTTTTCAAAAAGATTGCTACAACAATATTAGAAGATTGCTACAGCAATTCTATAACATTTTTAAAAGGATTGCTACAGCAAAAAAAAAAAAAACAGCAGCCACTGTTTTTAGCCAAACGAGGCCTTTAGAGGCTGAATTTTAACTTTATCCAAAAATGACAATTTTAGATCTCGACGAGTCGAAGAATTGTTGTGAAGGACAGATTTTCAAAATCTAACTCCAAGATGCAGATTTCAGAAACTACACAGTTTTAACAAAACGAAACTAAAACAGTGATGTTTTTAACAAAAGGTTATCAAAGAATCCAAGATGTGATTTCAGTAAAATAATATGGTTTTAGACCTCACTTTAATGAGGAATAGCCATGAAGAAAGATTTCAAGAAAAAAAGAGTTTCTAATATAGTTTCACGGTGGTTTACAAGTCAACCGTAAAACGACTTGGGGAATAGTTTTTAAAAGTCGATATTCGAAAAGAGATTTTACAACGGGACTTTAGTGCTTGTAACTAAATGAGTGAGTTATCGTTTCATAAAAATTGAATGATAGTTCTTTTAAAAAGCTTAATAGTTTTCGAGCAAAACATCCCGACGGGCACTTACAAGCCCAACACGATAGGTCCTTAGAATTTTGAGGATTTGATGTGGGTCCAACGCCCGCATTAATTTAAGAAACTCCGTTAGAGTTTAAATTTCAATGGCCTAAGAGCTAGAATGCCGTGAATAAGTTTCTAGGCCGAATTGGGCCTTAATA